>NC_081296.1:120440536-120743566 GCF_030435805.1 Mustela lutreola | reverse complement strand
TCAGGGTGCTGGGATCGAGCCCTGCATTGGGCTCTCTGCTCAGCAGAGAGCCTGTTTCCTCTCTCTCTGCCTGCCTCTCTGCCTACTTGTGATCTTTCTCTTTCTGTCAAATAAATAAATAAAATCTTTTAAAAAAATTTTGGAAAAGTCTTCTGAAATACAAATGCTAATCTCAAAGTGTCACATACTTTGAGAAACTCGAGACTTAGTTGTCTCCAGTGACTTGTTGGGTGGCCTTCCCTAGCCCAAGAGCACCTCAAAAATTTGTTTTGCACTTCAACAGCACCCGCATTCCAATTATGATTATTTGGTATTTTCAAAATAACTCCAGCTAAAGTTGTAGAACTAGATTGTGGTGATGGTGATATAATTCTCCAAATTTACTAAAAGTCATTGAATTATATACTTACAATGAGTGAATTTATATTATGTAAATTACACCTCAATAAATCTGTAAAAAAAATTAGACTATTCAACAACAGGGATCACATCTTATTTTTCATTTTGCCATCCAGGGTCTACCATCCTAACAGATAGCATGACTGTTTGGCTGTTCCTTGTTAGCCAGGAGGTGCGTCCAGGCCGGCAGAAGTGCTCAGTCAGGTCACCAAATGTAAACAGCTCTGCAGAGGTCACCACAAAGGCACTGTTGTTCTATCTCATAGCCGAGAAGGAAAGGAGAGTCGCCATGGAATATCTACTCTCTCTTGCATCCCTAATTAGAAACATGTGGAAGAGGGCCCACCCACGGGTCAAATCAGCCAGAAAGGCCTCCTTTCTTCTGCCTAATGTTGCATGTTGGCTGAAGAAAGAGCTCTCCCTGGGCCTGCCATAGGAAAGGTTTCAAATTATAAAAGTATCTATGAAGGCCACTGTCAAAGCACCAATGGATTTTCACCAGTGCCCCCCCTCCCATGTTTTAAAAAACACTTCCTCGACTGGTACATAATTAGTGCCAGGTTGGTGCATATGACATATGGTAGCTTGTCCAGTTCAGCCTGACCGTGGGCCTGTTGCACCCTGGCCCAAATCATATACTGCTGAAAACACTCACGGGTAGGTGAAATGCAGAAGTCACAAATACATAAGCTGTAGGCAGTGCCTTGGCAATTCCCATCACACATATGTCTGAACTTTTTTTTTTTTAATTATTTATTTATTTGACAGAGAGAGACACAGTTAGAGAGGGAACACAAGCAGGGGGAGTGGGAAAGGGGGAAGCAGGCTTCCTGCTGAGCAAGGAGCCTAACTCAGGGCTTGATCCCAGGACCCCGGGATCATGACCTGAGCCAAAGGCAGATGCTTAATGGACTGAGTCACCCAGGTGCCCCGGATTTCTGCATTCTTTCTTGTGATTCATTCATATCAAACTTAATACTTTGGTTCTTTTCATTTTACGGCAGCACCAGTATCTAAACTGTCTCAGTGAGATACAAAGAAAGTGGATGAGAGATTATATAAACTGTTTGTTAATGTCTTAAAGAAAATGCCATGTTAGTCGAAGATGCTATTTATTGTAATTCTTCCCAAAAGCAATAATCTGTTCTCATTCAGAAAAGCCCAGTAAATATTCACCTTTCTTCAAACTCCAGGAGATAGTGACTTGTCTTAGTAGTAGTAAATTGATATAAAGTCAGCACAGATAAAATTAAAGTTTTCCTTTGAATCTAAAGCACTATAAAAGCTGGCAGACCAAATTATTTAAACACACCAAAATGGTCTTTTTTTTTTTTTTTTTTTTTTTTTTAAACACAAGGAGTAATCCATGCTAAGACTGTTGTGCTGACCCAACATGGGGCCTTTTGCAAAGATCAGATAGTCCAAGAGGCTCTCTTTGATCTGACCAAAGATGGATATTTAATCTCCTATGCAGAAGAAAGCTATAGTTTTTAGATTAATTGCCTGACCACAGATCTGCTGCCAAGCTGCTCCAAGTTTCCCCTCCTAATGTGAAATAAAATGGCCATTTACTTTAAACCATGTAGTAGAGCCAGCTCGTGCCAGAGAATATACATTCCTTCTGCACTCATCGGGCTCTCTGCTCAGCAGGGAGCCTGCTTCCCTCTCTCTCCCTCTGCCTGTCTCTCTGCCTACTTGCGATCTCTGTCTTTCAAATAAATAAATAAAATCTAAAAAAAAAAAAAAAAAAAAAAAAAAAAAAAAAAAAATTAAAACCAATTAGCTAAAAGGTCAGCGCATCATTCACGTGCATCAGGAACAACAACCAGTCTGTACTCCACTGTCTCTTCTAAGTTTGCCAGACAGAGGACTGGAGGCTGACATTGGGTGATTCGTGGAAACTAAAAAAACAGAGAGTTCATTTTGCATAGGAAGAGTTATCTTCTTGGTGGAGATGCTCATCTCAAATGAGACAAAGATTGAAAGGCCTTCTGGGGGAACCCACACAAAGCACCCACTACAGAAAACTGAGTGGGTTCCAGCAGCTAGATGGTGGTATTAGTAGGTGGCGAGAGGGAGTCATATTTAGAACCGATGGTTCCAGTGACAGTGGTTGTATGCGTTACAGGAAAGTGACCACCACTGCCTGTCACGAAAACCAAAGGATCAAAACTTGGTCTCACTGGCTGATCCTGAATGAATTTCCAACCCTGCCTGTGTCTGCTGCCTCAACCATTAAAACATAAATAAATACACCCACCCACTTTGGTGTGAAATGAGGTTGCATCACATTTTTGGCTCCATAATCAAGATGTGTCTTGTTAATATTACACTGCTCTGTAGAATGAAGCATGTGGAAGCTTTGGGTTTCCAATATATGAATGAATGCCAGTAACCATGTGGTCAACAGCCAAATATGAAATCAGATTCTCTGAAAAGAGGCAAGCATTTTAGGTCTGCCTTTCAAGAAGCTGCAGCCCCACCCAACTACTAAGGTCTAAACGGAAGTGAGTTAACACCATTTGGCTGCATTTCCTTTGGCTGGCCAGCGTCTCAGTGACCACCTCCAAGAGAAATCTGCACAGGGCAAGCAACCTGAATGAGTACACACAGGGGTCAGAAGGCTGGGGGTAGGGACAAGAGAGGACATGGTGGAGGGGGAGTAAACTGGGCAGTGAATTGGCCTTTGAGCAAATGCTTCTTTGTCTCCAGGCAGAATGATTATAGGGAACTTGCTGTCAGCACTCTTGGACTAATCTTTCCAGATACTTCTCTGAAGAGTGAATGACTCTGATCAAACCCAAATCAGCAGGTGAGGAGGTAGAAGAGGAATTTTAGAAGCTGGTGATTCACTCCTCTGGCACACTGCACTTGGTAGCCCCTAAGCTTAGGCAGCCAGGCCTCGAGAGGCTACAGCAGTCAGAGGCCACAGGGTCTTTTATGCTCCTTGCTCCCTGACTTCAAAATAGCCAACAGAAAAAGGAGGAAATCTGTAGCTAGGAAACCTGGTCCTGAACACTCCTAGCCATCGTCACACCATTCTGTAGGCCTTCTATCAGCAAAACCATTGATATCACTCCAGACCAATCCTAACCCACAATCTCCTCGACTGTCACTCAACCTATGATGGTTCCAGGGGAACTACAGGCCCAAAGTGAAGGACTCCTTTGTTCCCATCTCTGTGATAGGACAACATGTGGTCCTGAGTGCCAAGGTACTAAGATAAGAAGGGTGCTCAAAATGCCCAGATGGCTGGAGAACAAAAACCCTGAGAACAGAGCCAAATCTGCACAGCAGACAAGGGCCACTGTGGCCAGGGCTGGAAGCACAGTGCTTGTAGTCCACAGGCAGCAGCGGAACTAAAGGGAAGCCATCCCCCAACTCAGCTGGTGGGAGTTGGGCAACTTCCCAGCTGGAAGGAGCTCTCAAACACATCCCTGTAAGCTACCCACGAAAGACAGAGATGCCGTTAAAAACAACAAACAAAAGGAGCCGCTAATCAAGAGGAACTTTAGATTTAAGAATGGGATTCAGTCATCCTTCCAGAAAGATGCATGTCTGGACCAAGGCCCAAAAGCATGACATTCAGCTGCCATACCCCTCTCTTGGGCCCAAGTTTGGAGGCGCTAAAAGAAGAAGAGATTCACAAAGGAGGCAGATGGGAAGGCTCCCATCCACATGCAGTGTGGTTCCAATACAGAAGATTAGAATTCACCAGGTATAAGCAATCACAATTGTAATCGGCTGCTTGGAACTGAAGTCACGTTTTGAATAAGAAACCAGCAAAGACCTCAAAACTCCTATCATTCCCTCTCCCTCTGCACTTTGAAACAGTTCTAGACATTTGGCAGTTGACACACAGTGCGGGGAAACAGCGACCACTGAGCTTGGAATCACCCCAGGTCCTGACTCCTCAAGACACCGCAAGCAAGGGCTTTTTCTATGGTTAGTAAAACAAAGGCATTTTGCATAGATAACCGCAATGACTTAATTTTCTGTTCCAAGATTAATACTTATAACTAGGCTATTCTGTTAATAATGGCCCTGCCCTCCATTTCTTTCCTAATATTTTCAGTACTATCCAAATTGCTCCTAGAAATATTTTATCTTCCATTAATTCTTCAGCCAGAAAGGCTATGACATTGCCAAGCGAATCAAACAGAACAAGACAGTGAAAAAGAGAAAGCGTAACAGCTTCATGATAGGGCTGGCAAAATCCATATGCTGTGGAAGGAACTGATAACCAGACATCCTAGTTTAATTGGGCCTCGAGAACTAATTAAGTGGTTTCTACGTCTTTGGGTTTTTTGTTTTTTTTTTTTTTCCTCCTGAATGTCCAACCAACTGCCTTAGCTCAAGGGGAAAGAGAGGTACACCTGTTGACCGAGCCACTGTCAGACGGCAGCAGGTTTAAGACTGAAGGGTCTTGGCTTTCCCACCAACTTTGCTTTGACGGCTAGACAGAACAAAGGCAAAGCAACAGAGTCTTCTTCCCTTAGACTTTAGTTTACGACATGTTTTCAGCTGGAAGACAACAGGAAAACAGAATGGTGGATTGGTTCTACTTTGGCTACGAAGCAACTGAGAGGCTCCAGGGAACCCAATTTTGCTCTTCCTGCCTGTCTGGGTAGTGTCAGTGCCGACCAAGTGACTCAGTCTTCCTCATCAGAAGCAGCTGCTCCATGTCTAACTTACCCGTGGGTGCAACGCCTTTTGTCAGCATTTGTTTTCTTAAAACACATTTCTCCTTCACGGCATTGCTATTCTATATGGACTGGGGCCTTTGTGGATGAACAGCACTCAGTTAACCCCACAAATGACAAAATACTATTTGATTTCTACAGCATGAGTTGAAATCACAGAGCTGAGTTTCAATGGGTCGCTTTGCTGAATTATAATATGTTTAGGGCCAATATCCACTTTGTTTTTTCATCCAGCCCTTGTCTCGGCCACCCCTCCCCCTGCCCCCAGCCATGACATCAACATCTATGTGTAGAGTCTTCTAAACACCACTGGTGCTATTTTAAGTATGACAACAGAGGGGGGAAAGATGATCTTGAGCTGAGATAGCACAAGGATTGCAATAGGAACAGGATACCCTTTGAAAAGAGAATGCAAGCTCTTCATAAGAGCAAGAATTCAGGATGTCCTAGGTCACTGTTGGTGTCATTGTCATTTATCACTGGCTGCAGAACACAGAGGCCAGATTTCCTGGGAATAAAAAAAGGCTTTTTTCCCCTGAATTTTCTCTTGACATAAACCATTATGTATTTGCAAGAGATGAGGGAATAAAGGGCATAGACATATGCTAACTTCGAGCCTTTAAAATAGTAATCGTCTGCTTCCCAAATGGCCTACTTAAGTCTCCTTTTTAAAAAAAATAATAATTTCCTCTTCAGGCAAAGCTGCCTAGAGGTGGTCTGTTAAAATTGATTTTGTTGGTCTTGTCTTTTTTTCCCTACTAGATTGCATATTGGGCTGCAGTTAATAAAGTGGACATGGCACCAACACCTAGTCTGCATTCCTCCATGCATAGAACCTTCCTGGAGGGAATGAGTTTCATGTATACATAGATGAGGTGTCCAGGGCTGGACAAATGGGAGGTGAGGAGGTACAAGGTAATGGAAGAAAGGCCACTCTATCTAAATGGGTACATCTCCAACACACTGACAGAGACAGGAGCTCCCAGCTGGGGGAACAACTTACTCCAACTTACTCCACAGAAGAGGCTGTGCCATGACTGTAATGTCTTGAAAAAGTCTGTGAGAGAGGAAGTGAAATGGCTCACAAAGGAGTTAAGAGGGAAAAAGCTAAAGAAAAGGCTAGAACCAGGTTCGAAAAAGCAAAGCTACAGAGCACAAGCAGGAAGGATGAAAATATAGAACATTTAAAAATTCATCAGGTGATAGGAAATCAGGCTTGGGTGCCTGAGGGGCAAACAGCCCACAGTTTTGATGGGATCCATTCCACCCTGGAGTGAACACGGTGTCTGATCTTATTTGTGCCCAGGCTCTGCCAGAGGACAAAGAGATTTACACAGAACAGACAGGGCAACCTCGTGAGGTTTACAAGTCTCCCCAGGAGCCTCTACAGGGCCACCGGCTGATTCAAAACTTATTAATTTTTAAAGCCTTGAATTACAGAAAACAGGAATCTAAATAAAAGATATCCATGCCTGATCATGGTCTCAAACTAACACAAAATATAGCAGAATAAAATAAAATTACAAAAAGAATCATATTAATCAGTTATATTTCTCATGATAGACAGCAAATTGATTTACATATACTGTCTTGGTGTGTCTAAGAATAGTCCTTATGTAATGTGTTCACACTCTCTTGAATTTCCCGAAGCATCACAGCTAGAAGTATTCATTTCTTTTGGTTAGAGGAACTAGTTAGTGGCCAACACCAGAGGCTCTGTGTCCATTTCCTCACAAGCTTTCAGGCAGAGAGCCTGACTCTCCTAGAAGTTTAAAAATGCTTCTTTAGGGAGATGTAATAAAAGGAACTGTAGTCTTTATTATTGTTGTTGTTAGGAAAATACTGTGGAAGCTTCCAAGCACAGACAGAGACCTCCACACCTCTTGCATGGAACAGCCTGGAAGAACTACTCGCCAGCACCTTCATCCACCCCCTGATTTTCATCTCCAGATAAAATGAAAGCTAAATTCAGCAGGAACCATTTGGCTCTCTGCTCTTGGAAGATGCAGTGTTGTTTCCTGTATGGCTGGATTCGTCTTTGCTTTTCACATCTCTCTAACTCTCTGTGATTCTCCTTTCTTCCTACCTGAAGATAAATGCTCTTTATTTACCCTTGATCCTGCCATTTTCTGATGCACGGCCCTCTGAATCATGAGGCTGGTGATGAGTGATGACCTTGCTCGGTTCCTTTCACAGACAGTGCCAGTGGCACTGATGTTGGCTTCTACTTCAGCAACTGGGAAGTGCGCCGCAGAAATCCACAGGTAACGGGGCTACTCTGTCTCCAACATGCTCCATCAGACAGATGACACAGAGTTGCCTTCCTAGGTGAGGCCCATGCGCTATCTTGTGTGCTCTCTTGGTTAATGAAGGGTCTCGCTGTAAGAATAGCCTTCCCAGTCCATTAGAAAGATAATTTGCTAAAGGATCTGTGAACATTTCTAAGAACTAAATATGGAGCACCGATTTTCAAGTGGCAGGAACAAAATAATATAGAGCTGCATCTGAGGGCTGGCAGAGAGATCGCTGGTGTGTCACGCAACAGCAAGGATGTCCCCTCTGTTTTATGAGTACCCTCCCGCTCAGTACTCCCCATGAGCTCAGATCAATGGCAGCTTTTCCAATAGAAAGTACATTTGGTTTCAATTCACTTTCGTAACAACAGAAACTAATGCTTAGCAAGATGGAGAACACTAAACGCTATTGTTCCAGCTGAGGAATGACTGGCTTGGGTGGCAGGAAGCAGAATAGTCTCTTCCCTGGAGAAGAAAATGCCTGTGGGTAACAATCCTCATTCCCAAACAGCTTTCTTCTTCTTCTTTTTTTTTAAGTGACAGTGAAAGAAAATCAAAGAATCATCTCAAATCATAGAAGTGGAAGGGATCTCAAAAAAAAAAAAAATTGTCATGTGACTCAGCCTCTTCTAGAAGGTTTTTGTTTCTTAAATAATTATATAAACCCCAAGGCTTTGTGATTTAATAAGGTATAAGGGCACAGCAAAGTATTTTATAAATTATTTTCCTAAGCCCCTTGTGGAGCCTTTTATTATCTTAAATAATGAGAAAATGAGTAAGATTCTTTAAGATTTACTGCTTTCGGATTCTAGAGGTTGTTAAGTGGAAAAGGCAGGCATAGGATCCAAGTTGTATTCTTTTGGCAAAAGAAAATGCCCATGCCATTGGTTCATGTCTCAAACAACCAGAAACTCCCTCTCTATCACTGTAATTATTCAGAAATACTCTGCCAGTTACATTCCCTTTTCTCTCACTGATGGAAAGAAAGGTGCATTAGATAAGCTAATACAATGGAATTGTACAAGATGTCCTAATGAAGGGTCCTTCAGGGAACCCCCCCCCCAAAATCCAACAACCACCCAAATAGGGAATTATGTAATTCCATCTTTGTATTATTTAGAACATGGCAAGGGGAATAACACTGTCTACCGTACATTCCTTGAGAACCTCCAATCAAGGGTGCTAGCCATTTGAAAACATGTTTCCTGGCTTCAGACTGGCTATAAATATATTTAATAAGGATTGAAAAAAAAATCACTGCATCATTTACAGTTCTCCCTCAACTCCAGCTGACAAAAATCCAGTCCAGATGTTTGTTTTGCAAGAATAACAGCAAGAGGGTGAACTTCAATTGTGAGCATGAAAGCCCCAGGAGGAGGGGGTGTGTTTGCAGAGAAAGGGACAGCGAAGTGGACAGACCTGATTTGATACTGATTTAACAGAAACACAGTAATTAATTTATTTTGTGTGTAAGAAATCCAGTTTACTAGCCTTGCCCCAGTCTCATCGCCCCTTTCAAAGCCACAGGGCCTTGGCTGGTGAAGCCTGAAATGGTTGTTTCATAACCTTTGCTTTTAAATTAAACAAATGACCTCAGATTTTTGGAGCAGTTGTTGACTCAGGGGAAAGTATGCCATTAAAAGTGTGCCAGAATCAGATTTAATTGGTACAAGTCCCAAAAAGTGCTCGAAAGAGAACAGGCTTCCCGCATATAGATTTCAGGGAAATTACTCAAAGGCCGCACAGCTTTGTCAGAATTCGAGATGTGAAACAAGGCAGCTGAAAGACTCCATATCAAAAGGGTAAATTCAATTCAGGAGATATTAATCTGATTACCTAAGTGAGGCCGCGAATCGGATATGCTCCATTGTGCACCCTGTTCAACCTGGACAGCTGGAGGAGCCAATGGCTTCCTTTTCCCCGACATATAATTAAGTTTTAAGAGATGATCGAGTTACGGATACAAAGTTTTAAGAAATATTTCATTCAGGAGTGGCATTTACAGTGCTCGCCTGTTGCAAGAGACATTGTTCACTTTATTTCCTTGAGCCATGCTAGAGAGTGTGTGGATCGGGGCCTAGGGGCTCAGTGTTTGTGTTTCAAGCTACAATAAACGCCCTCTGTGCACCTGCCTGGAGGAAAAACCAGTCCAGCCGCCTCCCTAGACAAAAGGGCCCTGTATTAAGTGCTGAAAACCCAGACGTGAACTGGCCCTGTCAAATTCCAGATAGAAAAAACAAAAAAGAATCAATATTTTTGTCCAATCCAAAAAAGAAGCTGTCATGTAGGTTTCTGGCTTTCCTTTCTCATCCTTACTGAGTCAGAACAACAGTGACCTGTCAAGAGAAGTCACCTTCTTTCTCACGAGTCTCCTCACCTTTCTAGATTCCTTTCCTGATGGCACAGTCCATGGCCTGGTGCTCTCTAAGCTGTCCTCCAGTGATTAACATATACTCCTAGCTCCTTCTCCACCAGGCCCTTGCCCTGGAACCCTGGAATCTCATTTCAGTCTCTAAGGCCGTACATCTTCCCATAGAGATTGCATTACTAACTTACATGTTTTCAAAGATCTCACCAATACACGCTTATCACAAATTCCACCTGCACTTAGAATTGCAAGAATGTTTATCTGTAGGGCAAAATATCAAGATCCTAGTTCTTCCATGCCCGCCATGGTTCCTGATGCTAGTTGGGCAAAGGTCAGGCTGGGTCATGTGTACCCATCTCGATGACTCCTTCAGAGTGCTGTTCAGCTCGGGCTGCTTCTAGAATCAGTCATGCTAGTCTCAGCTGACCCGTGCATCCTTGTGAAGGGAAGTGATTTCTCACAAAATTTGAAATCCAACTAAATGAAGTTTTTCTTTGTGAATTTCACCAAGGCATGGGCAACTTTACCCCAGTTCACTGATGAATAAATGAAGACTTGTGAGGTGACTAGCTCAACCTAAGAGTGCAGCTTGGTTACAAAACCAGAAAAGGATCCATCAGTTGCAATCTCCAACTTCTCTAAGCCAGCCCAGAATAGATGGTAAAATTAATGAAAGCATGATTTTGGTAATTATTGAAAACTGCCACACATGGTAAGGCTTTGGCTGCAAACCATTTTCAAACATATCTGGTGAACAGCTAAACCCCTTTTAAGGGTTAACAGCTCAACCAGGTACTCAAGGTTGCCTCAACCACTTCTCCAAACTCTGACCCTGAGGGGCAGGAAAACTAGATGATCAGCACAGGAAAGCCAGGTTCCCTAACATGACTGTTCCAGCAGGATGTGCTTAATTGTTTGTGTCTGGAGTGAGCATAGGAACCAAGCGCAGTTTATCTGATTTGGTGCTCATGAAATAGCTGGCCAAGAAAAACAGTCCCCCACCACAGGTGCTAAGCTACACAGAGCTACCTTGGCCAGCCTGGTGAGTTCTCAGCGAAATACATGGCCGATGTGCCGCCTGTACCTTTATGAGCAATGGAGGCTGTCCGCGGGCTGATACACAGGGCCCTACATACACTGTGATTCAGGACAGACAGGTCAGGGAGTCCATCTTCCTTGTGTCCTACTCTCCTAAGATGGTGGCCCACACCACCGAAAGATCGTGATGGTCTCTCCTTTCCACGAGTGCCCCAGACATTTAAAATCTGCCACCTGGGGGTGCCTGGGTGGCTCAGTGGGTTAAGCCACTGCCTTTGGCTCAGGTCATGATCTCAGGGTCCTGGGATCAAGTCCCGCATTGGGCTCTCTGCTTAGCAGGGGGCCTGCTTCCCTCTCTCTCTCTGCCTGCCTCTCTGTCTACTTGTGATCTCTCTCTGTAAAATAAATAAATAAAATCTTTAAAAAAAATAAAATAAAATAAAATAAAATCTGCCGCCCTCATCCTGGCAATTCATTAAGTGCCACGGTCAGTGGGACTTTCACTGTCTAGTGTGTGTGGACCTCACATGCTGGCCTTCCTTTCTTTTCTTATCTTTTCCCGTCCTCTCCATTGTAGTGCAACACGTACAACCCATTTAGATGTAGGTTTGGCTTCATTACAGTATGCAGGAATTCTAGGATTCCGAGATAAGGCTGACAAAAATTAGAATTAGCCTTTGGGTTCTGGAGGGCAGAGGCCAAGACTGATACTGTTCTTGTGGCCCTTGAGCTCCTGGCAAGCTTTTTACATAATAGATGCTTCATCCGTGAATGAACGAACAATTGAAAGAATGGAGGCAATGCTCAAGTTTGGGGCTCAGTCTCCTTCTTTTCGGGACAGTGGAGAGCTTTGCAATGAAAACAAGGAAGGGAGAAATTTGAACTGTCCCCGTGACATCAGTGGCAGGCATACCTATGATGACTCACCGTGATGTGGGATGAAAGTATTAGAATCCATTTCATTTTTTTAAAAACCTCTATTTCTGGTGTGTTTTATATAACCTAATGGCATAGTAGTTCTTTATTTTACAGAGCAGTTTTTCATATTTTGGGCAGTGTGCTTAAAGACGATTGGTTTGTGGATTCAAAAAATGTGAAGATTGCTGCTCTACATAACCAGTGTAATAATAACAGTGACGAAGGGATGTGCCAAAATGTACACAGAGGGTTTAGTCCAGCCTAGGGTTTTGCTTTGTTCATCTTTAAAGAAGAAACAGAGAAGCTTGTCTGAAACTTGAAAAAGAAAGTATCAGTTACCCTTTGAAGAAGACAGCTTTGCAAGACATCAACCACTGCTACATCCTATACATCCGGGTGAGGGAGCCCAGGCCCAGAGGAGTTAAGTGACTTGCTCAAAGTAACACAGATGGTTTGTGGCAGAGCTGGCCCTTGAACACAGGTCTCCTCATTCCGAAGGCAGGGGCTTGTCTGCTGTTTAAAAACACCTATTCTCTCATGTCTGTAAAGAGACTTCGGGGTGCCTACAAAGAAATGGCCACAATTATCATATCACTTAGCATGGGACCCTCTCTACTCTGGCAATGGCAGGCAGAAATCCGTGACCAGAAGCTCAGTGAGGCAGCGGTATGATCATCTTGTAGAATTGAGTATGATGTGAGACACCTGGGTGGCTCAGTCGGTCATGATCTCAGGGCTCTGGGATGGAGTCCTGAATCCGGCTCCTTGCTCAGCAGGGAGCTTGCTTCTGCCTCTGCCTGCTGTTCCCCCTGCTTTACTACTCTCTCTCTCTCTGTCTCTGACAAATAAATAAATGAAATGAAGAAGAGGGAGAAGGAGAAGGAGAAGGAGGAGGAGGAGAAGAAGGAGAAGAAGGAGAAGAAGGAGAAGAAGGAGAAGAAGAACTGAGTATAATGTACTGATCAAGGGCACAGACCCCAAATCAGACTCTCTGGGTTTGAATTCTAGCTAATCACTAGTTAGCTGGCCATCAGCAGCTTATGTAAATGTTCCATGTTTCAGTTTCTTTGTTTCTGAAGTGGAGGTAACAAATGAACCCCACAAAGCTGTTGGGAATTTTCATGCTCAGTACAATGTCTGACACATAATGGATGCTCCTTACTCTTGCTAGAAAAAGGAACACAAAACAGATAACTAATTTCCATAGGGCCATTTAAACCATTGGCTATTTTCTCTCACCACCTAGCAAAACATGACAGATAAGCATGTCTACCTATAAGGTGCCCTGATAGAGGGAGAGCTCACCTGATGCTACTCAGGCGCCCGAGTGCACCAAGAAATCCCCCCCTCCCCCGGCTGATGACTGGGAAACCAAAGCCACACCTGGCCACCCAGACTTCAAAATAGTTAATTAAAGCTTATTATAAAGTTCCCATTACCTTGAGAAATCTAAAGCTATTCCCACCCAAAAGTAATTCCCCTCAAAGAGATCAAAATCCTATTTCTCTAGTTTCACCCTCATTTCCTCTAACCTGTACATCACTCCCTGCGAAATCTCTTGGAATCACAAAATCTTCCTGTCTCTGGCCTGTTTCAGTGGCTCCCCACGCCCCCCCCCCCCAATAAAGAATTCAAAGTGGCCAATATGATGAGAAGCATCTTTCACAACCCACCCCTGCCTATCTTGACAGACGACCTCTTGCCTGCCAGCCACAGCACCCCTCCCACAGGGCTCCTGTGGCAGCTTAGAGTATGCCACACTCTAGCCCTTTACATGGGCTTTTCTCAAGGCCAGGAGCACCTTCCCATCCTCTTTCTTCTCTTGGAATCCGCTATGGATCCTTCAAGATACAGCTCAAGGGTCTCTTCCCTGGAAAGCCTTCCTGGAGAACTCTCATTCCCAAACCAGGACCCCTGCCCGTGTGCCACCCAGCAGTATCCTCCACCCACGGCCATCAGAGCACACTTCGTTTACTGGTCCATCACACTTCCTCCCACCTGACTGCGAGCTTAGGAAAAAGCAGGGACTGTAACTTCTGCTTCTGTACCCTTAGCACCTGCTGAGCACAGGACCCAGTAGATAGTAAGCCCCTCAGAAATATCCATACTGTATATCAGACTCAACGGCTTCCATTACCACACTGCTGTAAATGGGAGAGAGTTCGCCTTCAAAGGCAGAGTTATTGGGCTTCCAGTTCTTTCCCTTCTGACACTTTCCCTGCACTGCCCAATGTATTTATCATGCACACTCAGTGCAGGTACACAGTTAAAGCTGACTGCACTTTGGAGGAATTTTAGAACATATATGATTATGTCCGGTGAGAAAAACCACAATAGTGGTTTCATGCTTCTTTAAGGTAAATACATATCTAAAGCTTTAAGTAGTTCTTTGATTGCTCTCACTTTGCAGCTGTAGGCGCCTCAATCAGTCATCAAGTATTTATTGAGTAACTACTATACCAGGCATTACTGTAGGCTCTGATGATCCAGTAGTGAACAAAAGAGACAAAGGCTCTTATCCTGGGGCAGTTTACCTTCTAATGAACACAAGATAACACAAGCTATTTTCCTTGGTTCCAGGCTGGTCGATTTAGGAGTCAGGAGGATCTTTCTGGTTGGGCCTTGGATTTACCCCTTCAGCTCTAGCAGCCACGTATTCATTGACCTTTATTTCCTGGGCTCTACCTTTAAAGATTTCAATGACTGATTCTGTCTCTGGCCTATAGCTTTCGTGGGGGTATGTTCTCTTTGTCACTTAACTTAGAAGCAACTTATTTTGCTTCTGGCCTCATTTATCCATATATTGTATTTAAAAACATAAGTTTGTCTCCTTATTCTCAGCCCGCTGGGGTACCATCCATCCTCTATGACTAGAAGTAATACTCTCTTAGCTGCTTGTGTGGGTCTATTAGTTTAGAAACATGGTTAAGAAAATCAATATCAGAACCCAAAAAGACCTCACTGTCTTCTGTTAAAACACAGAAACCCCTCCCCACACACACACTTGCATTTAACCCATAAAACTCAGACCCCCTCCTGAAGTAATTCTGTTCCAGCATATCATAAATGGTGGAAAGGATGTTCCACTGAACATTCTTCTATTACCCAGCTGCCATCTTGGCTTCTCTGGCTTATCTTGTTTTAAGCAGTGTGGTAAATGATGGCCAAGCACAGGATATAGTCTGCACTAATGTGCTGGTCACATGTTCCTGAGTAGGAGATGACTTGTACACAGGCAAGATTAGGCCTCATGTCTCATCAGATAATATTATTTCAAATAGGCTGTAGATTCCAGATAAATAGAAGAGACCTCTCTCATCCCTGAAAAAAAAAAAAAATTCTAGGGTTGACTGTAGATATAAAGAAAATTAAGGAGGAATCAGATGGTTATCTGGGACTGGAAAAACATATTTTCAAATGTTATTGGTTTTTTTTTTTGTTTTTTGGGTTTTCTTTTTTTTTTCTTTTCTTTTCTTTTTTTTTTTTTTTTTTTTTTTTTTGGTGTGTGTGTGTGTGTGTGTTTAGGCTGTGTATTAGCACAAAGCATAAACAAGCAATAGGTAAGTAATACCAAAAGTTGATCAAGAAGGAAAGGATTCTGAGAATGGATGTGACTGATGGGATTGACAGAGGTACACACACCTCTGGGTTTATAAGCAAACTGCTTAGTTGGACAAAGTTCTTTAACTCGATGTTGGGGTGGGGAAATCTGCCCTTCATCCATAACCTGTTGTAAGAGAAGGGTGCCCCTTATCCATACACTCACTGAAAAGACAGGTGTACTCGCCACATTCATATGACTTCTTGGCCATGGGTGACAGGACCAAAGGACCACTCATCCGCAGAATTACCAGGTGTAAAAAGGTAAACTGGACCAATCAGATCATAAGGTCAAGGGCCAGTGCGTTGGAAACCTGAGGCAGAGATGAGAAAAATGAAGAGAACTACCTGTTTCCAATTCCTGTGTAATCAGGCCATATTTAGTTCCTATTTGCATGTAGCCATGTATCCTTGGGGATACAAGCCATGTATCCTTAAAAATATAAGTTTTTGAGCCAGACTTCTGAGTTGGAATCCTGGCTCTGTCAGTAATTGTGTTGCTTTCTAAGCCTCAGTTTATCTATAAAATAGGATAATGATTACCATCCACCTCAGAGGGTTGCTGTAAGGCTTAAATGCAACAATGGATGCACAAGCCAGACATACAATATGTGGTACATACTGTTAGCTACTGTTATTAAAAGTCCTAACTTTTTGTAAGCAAACTTGACTGGGTTTCTGTTTCTTGCTACCAAAAGGGCCCTGAATAGTCTAGTAACTACACAGTCACAGACCTGAGACAAAGCCTGGTGACCCAATAAAGGCATATGGCTACCATGAGTCCTTCCAACATGCCTAATCTCCAATCTTAAGATAGTCTCCTTGAGAGCTCAGATGGAGATACTTTAATCTTGATATTCTTGGTGCTTTACACAGATAAGAGATTTACTGAAGGAAGAGTGGTTCTCCAAGTATGATCCCTAGACCAGCGGTAACAACAACTCCAGAGAATCTGTTAGAAATGCAAATTATCTGGCCCCTCCCACAACTGAATGAAACTCTTAGAGAGGGAGCCCCACAATCTATAGGTTAATACCCACCTCTTCCACCCCCCATCCCCACCCGTGGTTCTGATGAATGCTGAAGTTTGAGAACCACTGGAATAAAGGTTCTGGTGTGGAAACACAACCACTCCATATCCTTGACTAAAGAACAGCCCTTTTCTATCTAGGGAGATCATCCATCTTCTTTGACTGAGCATGTGGCTTTGGAAGGGATGCACATGGAGCTGTAAGGGAGGAAAGAAACATTCCTCGCCAGTCAAATAAGCCTCATCAATCATGTTGATCAAGGAAATGACGTGTTGCCAATGGATTATCCTCACATTCTTCTCACAGGGGCTTTGGGAAAAATCATAAACTCCCTAATGTGGCATGCCAGATGTCCACGATCCACTCTGCGTATTTCTCAAGTCTCATCACTTGCATTTCTCTAACATCACCCCTGCGCTCCCAGCCATAGGAATTACTGCAGTTCTTCAAATGACCATGCTTTTCCCATCATATCTTTGATAATGATATATCCTCTATCTAGAATGCCATTCTTCCATCTCTGTATTCTTAGCACTAAGTACAGTTCCTGGTACATACTGAGTGCCCCCATTTCCCTATATGAATGAGTTCATTGTCTCCCTACTTCCAATCTCCCTATCTCTAAACCATCCTACACATCTCATCTAGATGGTACTGAGAGCATATAGTTACGATCATTTCAGCATAAAATCTAAATTCATTCTGGCATTCCAAGTCTGGTCCCAATCTACTTCTAGGTTTATTGTAAGTGACCACCCCAGGCAAATTGGGCTCCTTTGCCCTCTTCCCAGCATATCCTGCATTTTCCTACAGCACAGATTCCATATTTATCGGGTACTCTCCAGAAACTACAGAACACAAGAGTGATCTAGACAAAGTCCCTGCCTTTGAGGAAATTCTATGAAAGCAAAGGAGGCAGATAGTGAATGCACAGACAGATTTATAATATGAGGTCAGGTAGTGATAAGGGCAATGAAGAAAAATAAAGCATGCTTGGGGGTAGAAGAGGATGGGATGGGGGTAGGGGCCCCATCTTGGATAGAGAGGCGAAGGAAGACGCCTCTGAAATGACACTTGAGCAAGACTGAACACAGTGAGGGAGGAGCCCAAGGAGAGATCTGGACAGGAGCTCCAGTCAGTAGGAATAACAAATGGAAAAGCCCAGAGGCAGAAACACTTTGGTGAGTTTGAAAAACAGGAGAGTGGGCTTTGAGGCTAGAACAGATGGTGGGGGGAGGAGGACAAAAGATAAGGGCAGGACATGGCCCATTTTGAACTTACTGCCTTAGTTCACAGCATTTCCTGATCACTACTCTGCTTTGCCTGTTGAAATCCTACCTATCCCGCAAGGGCTGTCCCTTACATTTTCCTCCCAGGACCCTTCAGTTTCCCCTCTGCTGAAAGAGATGTGCTCCCTCCTTTTCCTAAATCCTGGAATCTCTGGTGCATACTTTCTCGTCTGAAAGCACCACCCATATTCTACCTAATAATACTCGCCCTTAAACTTTTCTCAATCTACACTGTAAATATCTTGTGGGCAAGGACCATATCTTGCTCATTTCTGGATTTCCTGTAACATTAACATAGTGCATATAGTAGGGGCTCCACAACTCATAAAATCATCGGCTGGAAGGCACTTGAAAGTCTCTTCATCTAGCCAAAAAGTTTTTTTTGGAGGGGCCATAGCTCTAAAACTATGCTAATATATGCAGGAATGCAGCTATTGCATAGGAAATGTCAGTATGACTGAATGAAATGCAGCTTAATCCAACTAGAATTTATTTAGTGGCTTATCAGAAAAATGAGGAAAAGCAAAGCCCTCAGAGAGATCTGAGCCTAGGTCAGAGCTCAGCGGGACTGTCCTTGGGCTAGACCACCTTGCCAGACCTTCTTATAATCCTCCCCAAATCCTAGTAAACATTACAAATGCATTCTGAAAGTTTTTCATGCTACATTACAATGCAAACCAAGTTATTCTCTGGGCACCACTCCTAGAAACCAGCTATTCATCCCTCCTCTATGATCTCTGACCTAGAGGCCTCTCATATTTGGTACTGAATTCTCTTTGATGATGGTAAACACGGATCTTGTCTCAGAAAATCCTTCCAACTTGAAGCCCTGTGGGATCACACCCCCTCTTGGCATCCCATTCTTGGGCTTTTGGCCCCGTCATCTCCGTAGTTGAGACAATTGACAAAACTGGCTTTGGTGTTCTCGTCCCTTCTGCCTTCATGACACTGAAATGTTAATGGGAACATGTGCAGATCTGGGAAATTAGCCAGCAAATCCTAAGTAGTGAAGAAGTCTGAGGGTAAGAGGAAAATACTTTCAAAACATCTAGTCCAGCCCTCCCACGAACCACCTCAAAGACTGCACCCCAAGAAAACTCTCTCTCATCTCATTTGATCGTAATGTACCTCATGCTTCAAATGTGTCTCTCTTTGGCAGACTACTGCTAGCAAAACAGAGCTCCTGACCAAGAAATACTTCCTGGTGGCTGACTTCAATGTTCCCTTTCTCCTGTTGGTCCCTCTGTCTTGATCCTGTTACCCCCTGGTCTCCCTGCTGGACATGTTCAACAAGTTCCTCTCCCTTTTGAGATTTACAGCTTGTCAGAACTTTGTAGGCTCTGTCCACCCTCTCTCAACTCTAGCTGCCCCGACCTCACATAATAGTAAGTAGACTTTCTTTAGCTAAAAACACAGGGCTTGGGTGCTTTTAATCCTTTTCTATAAATTAGGCCTTCCATGGCATCTGAAGAGTTGCTGGAAGTAAAATACACCCAGCTAAGTGCCATGGATTCTTGAATACTAGGGAGGGTGGAGTATGGGTAGGTGCGTGTCCCTTGTGAATGGAAAGATGTGAGGTTGTGTGTTGGTATATGTCTGTGACTTTGGAATCAGAAATCGAAAGGTCACCAGGACACTTAAACATTTTGATCCAAAACTCCCAAGAGGCAGCTGTAGCCAAATCTAGGAATTTTCAGGAGGGACTCTAACTTCTGTTCCTGGCACCACCACTTCTCACTTATTGTGTGGCCTTTGAGCAGTCCCCTTCTCTCCTTCATGCTTCATTTGCTTGAGGAGGTTTAAGTGATTTGTCATTTTAGGACATTTCAAAAGACTATAAAAATGTTAAGGTCGGCAATGCTGATCATAGTCATTAACATTAACCTCATTGTCACGTGGTGACATTTTATGTTTTCAAAGCAGTAATTAGAGCCAACCTGTACCATACCCCTGAGAGGTGGATTTTTAAAGCTGCCCCACCCATACTCATTTGTACATGGTCCTACCCAAACCGAGGCACATTTTTAGTTTTGAATTGGGCTGTGGAAGGGCCTCGGAGCTAAAGTGTGGAGAGAGCTCTGCTAAGTTGACCAACCCACCCCAAAGTCTGTGGTTAATGGATTACAAATTTGGGTAATGCTGGACAATAAATTACAACTATAATAATAAAGCTGAAAGTACACACAATTTAAGCAGAAACACCAGTGTTTTTTATCGGAAATGAAAGAAACCATTGATCATAGCAACTGTCTGAGATTAGCAGGGAGCCACATTTTCAAACATCCTGCAGTAAATCCAGAGCAGATCCAGCTGGAAAGCAAGAGTGGAAATAAAACTTGAAAATTCATACCATGCTTTGAAGTCTGCTTCTTTCACAACCATGAGTCCCTGATTCGCCCCAACCATTCCGAGCTGCTCTTGCTTGTTGAATTTATTTTAGAAGAGACACAAGCCATGCACTGGCATATAATCTTTCAAATGGACTCCAGCTTTTTGCAGGGATGGTTTGTTAAGGAGTATGAATCCCAAAATACTTTCTCTTGCACATGAAATCAGCCATCAATTCAACTGGAACAGAAAGGCTTCTACTACTAAAACTAGAAAGCACTCTTGGTTCTAATGAGTACTGCTTTTTCTCTTGTGTTCTTTCCTTTACCCATCCACGCACTTTCAAGTTTTAGTTTTTGAGTGCTATTATCTATCAAAAACTATTAATGCAGATAAAAGGATACTAACATGCCAGATGCTGGAAATGCCAGGATGGCAGCCTAACAATGTCTTCCTTTCCATGAAGCCATCTGGGGCTCCTGAAACGGGCCACGTCACCACACTGAAGTGACTGCTATCCCATTAAATCATCAGAGGAGAGAAAGCCGATGGTGTGGGTTGAGCAGAGCTTCAATCTTGCACAGGGCCACTGTTACCATACGTCAACCTCACCTACCAACTGTGCTTATGTGGACAGGAGCCCAGCCAGTCCTTCTGCCCAAATCCCAGGTGACTTCAGAACAGGGTATGGAGTCGTAGGCCAGCTGGACTGTTAGATCCTTTCTCTACTGATCGTTGTGGGGAACAGAGATACTCCCTAGGAGAGAGATCCAGTCATCCTTAGTATTTTTGATGACTACCAGGAAGAATTGGCAAGGGCATCTAAGAAACATGTCCTTGGCCACAGAACAGTCACAGTAACCTAGTCAATAATCAGTCACTCAACTTTGTAATAATCTAGTTGCCTGAGTTTCTGTCAACAAAACAAAAAACTAAAGAAGAAAATACTTTGATTCACAGTGCCTGGTCAAGAACAATGTAGATTCTAAAACCAGAAATCTGGATTTCTGCCCTTAGGTTCACAGGGCAGTGAATTTTGGTCAGTTTGCATAAGTCTTGAAGGTTCCATTCTCCCCCACTGAATGAAATAATGTTTGTGAGAGGCAGGCTGAAAACTCACAAGCACACTGCACCTAAGGGAATTTATTTCAGTTAAATAGAAAAAATTCAATTTGCCCTCATTCTTTCTCTGGGCACAAAACTACAGGGCAGGAATGATGTGGAGAAAGTCCTTGGCCTCTGGGGTCCACTCTTCTCTTCTTTGGCTCTCCTACCTGGGAGTTGGATAACCCAACAGAGGAATGAAACTCCAATGAAGGGAATCATACCATGGACCCAAGCAGTGAACATGGTCTACATCATCCAAGCAACAACCCAACTGTAAGCTTAATAAGGGAGGGGGGGGACCCAAAAAACTAGCAACACAAAAACAAAGAACTCTCAACTTTACAGACACTGGGAGGGCAACAGCTGGTCAGCCGAGATTAAAGGAGCGTGAGAGAGCACCTCCCCATCTCCTGACTTCTCCTCCCCCATAGAGGTTCCTGCAGCCAGCCAGGGCTCGGCTTTTACAGCTCTGTGAAGATGACCTTGTTCCAGCTAAGATAGGGGCTCTTTTGATCTCAGCAGGGGGGTGCTCTAGGCCTGCAGCTGGCAGATATTAATAGTACAGGATCCGCTGGGGTGGAAGAGATCTCTCCGCTGGGCCAGGTCACTTATATTCCCGGCTCTGCATCAGAGCAGAAGGGACTTCATCTCCCTGAATTGGCCCCTGCTGGGTATTTCCCTTAGGTCAACTCAGATCATTTTATTGTTGGCTGCTCTTGGCTGCTTGTTCTCACCCCACAACTGTTTTCAAGGGAGCACTGTTGAAGCCATGCCCTCTGCTCTACGGCTGAACTCTATTACACGACAGGGTGGACCTGGAGCTCACCTCTCCCGTGTTTCTCACTCTCACTGGTTTGCGCATTCGTCTTCTTGTGTACACGTCCATGCGGGAGACAGCAGAGAGCGCGAGAGACAGACCGAAGAGACCAGAATGGTTTGCAGAGTGAGGAGATGGTAATGTGGGGGGAGGAGGCTCTTCTAGGGATGCTGAAGTATCAGTGCTAAGATTCCTGTAGACCCTTTCTATCAGGCGTAGTCTAGGAAATACAAGGCCATTCTGCCCACTCCATAAGTCAGAACTTTAAGACCCCGTCAACAAGTGAATGCTCCTGATCTTCAGATGGGAGAGCTAGAAAAGACTTCGGCAATTTTGTATTTCCATCTTAAGGCCCAAAGGTCACAGGGCTAATAACACAAAAGCAAAGTTGGTACAATGGATCCCGGAAACAACAAAGTAACTGATACCTATTAACCACAGTGGTATTAACAACCATTGCAATGTATTTGGATAGGTATAAATGCTTTAAGAAAATTGTCCATTTTAGTTCACTGGTAAGGAACTTCATTATAGACTTCAGGAAAAATATTTCTATAGCCTCTTTACCTGCTCAGCTATGCAAAGGAAAGATCTAGAAAAATCAATTGTTTCCATTCTCCCTAGGATTTCATAATTTTAAAAAGTTGTCTAAAGATGAGCTGGTAAGTCTCCCCTTGTCATGAGAACACCTTTACCATTTTCTGGAAGCGGTCACACAGAGCCCCCAATTACCTCTGTATCTGTCCTGTTCCCTTTCTTTGCTTGAGATAAACCAGGAAGCCAAGACAAAGCAAAATGCTGCTACTTTTTGGTTTTTAAATAAGGAAACAAGATGTTTTTTTCCTCCTCAAACCTGAATAAATGTGTGTGTATGTGTGTGTGAAATAATTACAACAATTTTTTTTTAAAGGTTTTATTTATTTATTTGACAGAGAGACATCACAAGTAGGCAGAGAGGCAGGCAGAGAGAGAGAGAGGAGGAAGCAGGCTCCCTGCTGAGCAGAGAGCCCGATGCGGGACTCGATCCCAGGACCCTGAGATCATGACCCGAGCCGAAGGCAGTGGCTTAACCCACTGAGCCACCCAGGCGCCCTAATTACAACAATTTTTAATGAGGTGCTTTATGTGAATCTCACGGTTCCTATTTACATGGTACCCATTTAGCATTTATTTACTGCCTATTACGTGCCTAGAGCTTAGCTAGTCACTCAGGATACAAAAAGAATCCAAGATAGCCCATGCGCTTAAAAAATCTGCCAATCTAGTCAGGAAACCATGAAAAGCTAAATTAATTTTCCTGAACCTTTTCTCTATAAAGCAGAGCAGGTAGAAGGACCACAGAGGAGGAAGAGGGAGCCAGACCAGTGCAGACTGGAACAAACAAGGAGGTTTTGTGGGAAGAGGTGGTCTTTAAATAAACTTTGACTGAGTCGGAGGATTTGGGAAGAGAGGAAGCGGTAGAAGTAAAAAAGGGAAATGCTATTCTAGATAGGACAAGCTGTCCCTGCAGTGGCTAGGGGCAGGAATGGGGAGGGGCAGGCACAAAGTCAGCGTGCTTGATGTGGGAGCTTCCTGGAAGGCACTGGCAAGAACCAAGGGGAATGGGAAGGACAGGGCAGACTGTGAGAGTGAGGAAGCACCACATCTAGTGGTGTTTGGGAAACTAATCCACACAAAAGAAAAGAAAGCGAAAACACAAAAATCCTGATTTTTAGCACGTGCAGATTCCCATGGTGTAAATACTTCTACCCTGGCTGATTTCAGGCTGACAAACCACAAATTCCTGATTATTTTAAAATTGAGTCTAGCCCATTCTCAGTAAATGGGCAGATACAGTTTCCAGACTTCTGGGTAGGAAAGTGACATGTACAACTAAGCCAGATTAGGAGAGTTTCATTTGTAGTGGCAGAATGGAGATGGTAGAGGCTGGAGTTGGGAGGGCCATTTTGGAAGTCATAGAAATAATCCAACTGTGAGTTGAATAAGTCAGCTGATCACAATACAAATCACAAAGAAGAGGTACCTGGCTGGCTCTGTTGGTGGAGCAGGCCACTCTTGATCTCAGAGTCATGAGTTCAAGCCCTACACTGGGCACGGAGCCTATTTTTAAAAAATTTATATTATCCATAGACTTTTTTTTTTTTTTTAATTATAAAGAAGAGGGGGCAGAGGAAGAATACATTTGGAAAGAAGAACCAAGAAGACTAGAGGAGAGGAATTCAGGGAGGGAGGAAGAGTAAATGATTTGGGTTTTTAGTCCAGGTGATGATAGGGAGGGATCATATAACACTAAATGTGGAAATAGGGGACACAGAGCATTTTACAGTTTTTATAAATAAGTAGTTTCTCACTCTGAAAAACACCCCCCAAGAAGCAGGGCTGTGGCCCTTCCAATTTTTGAGTCCACAGACTGCAGCCAATCCACGGAAGACCACCTGGGCGGTCAGGAGCCTTACAAGCCTACAAAATGCCATCTGCTCCCTCATGGACGCTTCTCAGAAAATGGAAGTGCAGAGGGTTCTGTCACAGCTATACACGTGTATCCAACCCACAGCCAGCAGAACTTAGAAATGTCACATAAGAACTTTCAATAAAGCTAGAAACCACCCACTGGCTCAGTGGTGTAATTCCCCTAGCTCCGTAAACCATAGCCAGCCTGACCTTTGCTAGCATGGGAGGGTGGAGAAAATTTTGCTGATTTACCAACGTAGAGAGTTTCCCTTAACCCTTCTGTAACACTGGTCAGGAACGTCACATCTCCAGCACATGACAATGGTGTACATTTTTAGCCAGTCTAAAAGCACTCAGCCCAGACAAAAGGCTGAACTCCTATGCAAACACCAGTAAAGCAACCTGTGAGCATCTCTCAAAAATCAAGTCACTTAGCAGTTGTCCTTACACTAAGGACCCAAAGTCAACGTATGGAGGTGTGACAGTCTTCAAGGTGGAGGTTACGGATGTCTGTGAGGGTGACGCACTCCGATGAAAAAGGAAGCTGGCCTATAGAGACAAGGCATGAGCCTCTCCAAATGCAGGGAATCAGATGCCGGAGAAGTTGGCTAAGCCTGAATCACCAGGCTCCGGCTGGGTTCACTGGCGAGGGCCCCTCAGCCCAGTCTCCCAGTGCCACAGGGGGCAGAAAGGCAGAGAGGAGAGGCGGTGGGGCTATACGTCAGTGTCAAGTTTCTGCCCCTCTAGGACAGATCCCTTACCTTCAGACAGGGACAAATCATCAGCTGGAGACACCAGGTCTGCCTGAGAAGCTAGAGCTCCGCTTAGATGCGTAGTAATTTGATTCGTCAAGATAACCTGTGAACAGACAGGGAGAAGGTGGGGGAAGGGAGAAGAAAGAGACCAAATTAATTATTAGAGCTCTCGAAAGAACAGACTGTGGTTCAGGGAGGACTGATAAGCACAGGTAGGAAAACCCCAGTTCTGACTTTCATCAGTTTCATCTGCGGGGCAAAATATCTGGCAAAACCTACAGGTCATTCAAAACACAGAAAAGAGGAAACAGGCTTCTTTTGGAACTTAAACCACTAATTGGTTCCTTCTAAGTGCTGAGTAAATTGGGTCTGAGAGGTGTTAGCTAAATAATGGAAGGCTAACCAGAGAATTAAGATGCATCTGAACGTATTTGATCAAGCTTCAATTATTAGGATTATGTCCACAGCCTAAGATATTGCTAGTGCTAAATAAAACCAGAAATAATCTGAAACTGGGATGCCTGTGGCTTCTTCCATATTAACTCCAAGTCAGAGTTCTATTTCCAAATTGGTTAAAGTGTAATAAGATTCATCTGTAAAGGAACAACGCTCTTCTTAAAGATTCGTTGAACTCCAACAAAAACATTCCAATCTCATTATGCATTTAAAACACAAATTAATATAATCCTACCTATTCAAAATATGGTTCATAACACCGAAAATTCCTATGATTCACTGCCACACTGTGATATCTGATTCAGTCAAGAAACTATTCTTTCCTTTAAAAATCTTCGTATAAAATTTACTATATTGTTTAGAAGCCTGAAGGAAGAATAAAATACAGATTCTCTCCTGGAACATTATACCGACTAACACCACAATTGTTTCCCAAAGTTTGATGGGGCTTCCCATCATGCAGAAAAACTGTGGGCATCTTGGTCACTCGGAGGAAACGTCCCTTCTGAAAACAGTACTAGGCACTTGGTATCTGGAATAAGCATCTAGTTGGACCATCTTGTTCTGTCCCAGGGGTCAGCTATGGTTTTGCTGCCCCCGAATTTGAAGAGAAATGGAAACGATCTCTCTTCTTCATTGTCCAGCTTTTCAGCCACACCTCTGTCATTGTCTCTTGAACAAACCAGGGACACGTTATAAATCCTCTACCAATGGCAGCTTAATTGGGGGCTGAGAGGGGAGCATGATGGCAAGGTCAGGCAAAGAAATGAAGTATTCTATTAGCAAAGACAACCTTTGCAAGGTCCGTGTGTGTGACCGAGGCTTATGAGTGTCCAGCTGCTCTGAAGCGACAGTCAGACCCTGCAGCGTTCTGCCAAGTACACACTCATCTCCTCTGCATCCTTCTGCTTCCCTGCTTTTCCTCTGGACTGGTAAGAATCACACACGAGGTGCCTGCATTACAATGGCTTTACAGAGTGGAATAACAGCCCGCTCTTCCAAGAACAAATGTGCATTTGTAGGAGTATGAATACAAATTATGTTCATTTCTCTCTTTATAATATAGGGTGTGGGCTTTGGAGTTGTATTAAACTGGGCTCAAATCTTGACTCTGACACCACGCACGCTGGGAAAGTCACTTCAACGTTTGAGTTAAGTAGCTTTATTTGTTCACAGGTAAAATCTACCCATCTTACAGAACTGTTACAAGAATTAAGTGAGATAAACAATGTGAGGCATTTAACATAATGTCCAGCACGTAGTATATAATCAATAAATGGGAGCCATGTTATTGGTGTTGTTTTCTTCAGAAACGATGCTATATAAGTTAAATATCTATTTAATATATAGTAAATGTCATGTGCTTCAGAGAATTAGATCTAACAGGAGAACTCTAAACCACAATTTTCTACACTAGGATACACTTTAGGATCTGATCACTCCTCCCAATCTTAGCCCTTCTTTTTTTAAAAGATTTTATTTATTTATTTGACAGACAGAGATCACAAGTAGGCAGAGAGGCAAGGCAGAGAGAGGAAGGGAAGCAGGCTCCCTGCTGAGCAGACAGCCCAATGCAGGTTCGATCCCAGGACACTGGGATCATGACCTGAGCCGAAGGCAGAGGCTTTAACCCACTGAGCCACCTAGGCGCCCCAACCCTTCTTAAATTTTATTCAATGATCTCAGTAAAAAAAAGCAATCATTTAAAGGTAGGTCCATAAGGTACTGGTATTACTCTGAAAATACTATTTATTTATTTATTATGAAATACTATTTATTTATTTATGCTTTATTTACCCAACTACAAAACAATGTATCCGTTTGTCCTAGTTTTTAAAAATGTGAAGCTTCTGAGAGATTAAAATAGGAAAGCTCTACTTTTTTAGAGGATTCTTCTGTAAGATGGCTTGGTAAAAATGAATGAACTTTAATGATATGGCAATAATAATACAAAAAAAAAATGTACTGAATACCTCCCATGCAAGGCCTGTCACAATATTCACAGGGGGAAATAAAGAGTAAGGGCTCTGTATGTCTTCTCTAGAAACTTGTAAGTTAAGAGATGAGCCACCTACTCATCTCTTAATTCAGATCATTTTCCCCCTCGATTTTAATATTTCACTGGTCCTTCATGGAAACCTGCCCTGAGATGGTTTTATTATACAGAACTAATAAAGGCAAAACTCAAACCAAACTCCAGATGTCCCTCAGAAGGTACTCAGCCCTATTTCCACATCCAACGAAAGACGAGGTAGAGAAGAAGACATTTCACTTTCCAAGGGCAAAAGTGGTTTTGCTAATAATCCTTTCCTTTTGCATTACGCACCCAAAAGCCAAATCACTGAAGGACACATAGGAACCAAACTCAGGGCTTTGCTAATCACACCATTGTACTAAATTGTTGTGGTTTTCTAAATCCGTGTTCAGCAAAATGATAGAATGGAAACATTTTCAAGTAGCATCGCTGACAAATAACCCCAGCTTGGGCAGAAGTGTATAGATGGGTTGTCCCCTGGAGACCGGAAAACTACACCCTTAAAATAACCTATAAAATACTATTACATGTTATAAACAAAGTCTTAACACTACCTGTTTCTGAAAATTTGTTCCGACTGACACTTCAAAAGGGCTTCCTTGCCACTTTACTCCACTGGATAGATCAGGGCTTCTGATGCTTGACACTCTATTTGTGGGCGAGAAGTCTGCACAGTAGTTAGGATGAGGGCTTGGGAGTCAGACAGACCGGAGTTAAGATCTTGGGCTCCAGCACTTTCTAGCTGTATGACATTGGGCAAGTCCCATACCTCTCTGGCATGGTAATGCTGAACTCACAGGGTTTCATACCACTAGATAATGCTTATAAGATCCCTAGCATTAGGGCCTGACCAGTGGTAAATGCCAAAATGTTACTACTTGTCACTGTCTTTAGCTATCCTTTGCTGTCTGATACCTTCCTTTTTAGGTAGAGAACACGCCTGATTCCCTTTTCTATGTCATATAGCCCACTGCTGACAAAGAACAAACAGTGATGTGTTCAAAAAGCCATGACAATTTAAATGAAATTACATCAACTATTTTTGCCATTTCTCTGAAAGTATGGCTTATTGAAAATACACCACCACCCTCCCAGCCCTACCCTCATGAACTACAGATCAAAGGCCAGAATGGGACTCTTGGGCTAAGGGGAAGATATGCTGGGTTTTTGTTTGTTTGTTTGTTTTAATGGTCATGATCACATCTGAAGTCTAGCTTCAAGTTTATTCTTCAGGAAGGAGAATACCATCTGCCTACTGGGAAGAGGAGGCTTTGTAAATAGGATAAAGTAACTATTGTCTCCACTCAACTCTGTATGTAGAGAGACCACTCATTCCCAGGGCTTCTCCATACTGCCCTCTGGGTTGCAGGAAGCTTTGGGTACACTTGGCTTGTAAATGGCCCTCTCATCATGCCACAGAGGCTTGAGTCTCATTTATAGTGCTCCTCTCCCAAGGCAACACTGGGGTGAGACTTCTGTCTCTAAAGACCATGTCCCTGGGTTCCAAGTTTTCTCTGGCATTATCTGATTTCTCTAAGTGCACCTACTCAGTCCTTCTATGTACAACGTCTATGCTCAGTTTAAGGGTACAATAAAGCTCTTTTAAAAAGAAGAAACTTTAGGGTACATATTCATAAATAACCCAGTAAGTCCTGCTTTCACGGTGAACAGGACTTAGAGAAAAAATGTGGAGAGACAGGAAATAGTTAAGGATCAGGTAAACTAATAAGGCAGATGGGTATGGAGGAGTATCATTGTGGTCAGAAGACAGGGTCTTATGGATGAAAAAACCTAACTAACACACAAACAGAAATATGACTCATTTACATTAAGTATTAAAAACAAACAGCTTAAGAGAGCAAATAACTGGAGATAAGAAGGTAGGAGCAGAATAAACTGATCAGAGCCATCAGCCCCAAGGTTCAGGCAGTTGGGGAGGTACAGTCCAGTGGACAATTGGCCTGCCTCTCCATGAGTCTCTGTGTCCAGTGCACACCACTTGCCTTCAGTGGACCCATCCTTCCTTGGCTATGCTATGACCAGGCTCTACCTATGCTGTACCCACGCCCCATATCCTACTCACACTTCCTGGTCCAGAATATATTCTACCTTAGGGGCCACTTTATGTCTGGTCCAATCTACCCTCCAGTGAAGTATTAGAAGTATTTCTGCTGGGGCCTCCAGGAGCAGCTCATGGGAATACTGGAAAATGAGGCACAGAAGAGAAGGTGGGACAGCCCTGAAGAAATCAGGGTGGAGAACTGTCAGATCTAAAGGCACAGCCTTTGGCAGAAGAAGCTCCTTTTTATTGGACTCTTGGAAGGTGGCAGAGAAGAAGGACTTCATGGTAAGCCTGGGACAGAATAGGTTGGAATAGAGTATCTGGCCCTCTTTGGTCAGCAAAAGAAATATTCATGGTCAGCAAATCTGTAACTCAATATTTACAAGTCGTATTTTTTTTTAAGGACCTAAATATATGGCACATGCCCTCATTCAACTTTCTGTTGGGGCAAGTGAGAGGCAAAATCTGCAAGGCTCACTTTCCACCAGGTGAACTGGAGTTACCTGCCTGAGGCCAGCAGCTCAGATAAGACGAGAGATGCACAGGCTTCCCTGCCCGTCCTTTCTCCTAAGGCAGCAGTGGGCAGAGGAGAGGAGAGAGGAGCTCCCAGCTCAGACCTCAGGATGGGTGACTTCTTCAGGCCTGCCTGTCCCGGTCTAGAGAATCTGATCTATAGATTTCTTTGTTCATTATTTTTAATGTCTAGAAATGAGAAGATTATCGAAGTGCTGCATTGTAACAAACCCGATCTTGTGGCAAGAGAAGATTATCGAAGTGCTGCATTGTAACAAGCCCGATCTTGTGACAAGCCCAATGCTACAAAATAACCATAATACAAGTCAGTAAGTAGGGGCAGCTTCTACAAAAGAGCCAAGCGTTTGAGGTGGTCTGAGTCGAACTTTGCCTATCATTTTGGCGGTGTTCAATGGCCCTGGATGCATGTGGCACGTCATTTCCAAGGCCCACAGAAGGCCTAGGATCTAAAGCTCTTCATGGAACTCATGTCTCTGTACAAGAGTTTAGGGGGGAGGCTGGGCTAGAGGAATCGGGAGGCCCCTCCAGGTCATTTCTATGCCCATAAAAACACCCACTTCCTCCTCCCACCCACTCTCTGTCAGAAACCTGCTACAATCTAACACAGAGAATCAGACAAGTTCTAAAATAGCTTTAATTGGGCCTGTAGCACTAGGTGCCTCGGTGGTCCTGACCCTCCCGGTTACTCAGGAAAACAGGCAGAGAAAGGGCATCGCCCACGCGATGGAGAGAAGGGGTGGGGGATGACTCCGCTCAAACTGCCTGCCCGAAGCCCAGTGGAGCACTCTCAAAATGACAGGCTCTGCTTTTCATAGGTTCTGAAGTCATAGTTCATTTTTCCTTCTTTTTGTACTAAAAATGGTCTATCTTTCGAAGGTATGCTTTTTTAAACTGTTATTCTTGGTATCTAAAATGATCCTAATTGCCAGATAAGTGGGCGATCGAGCCTTTCTATCTAAACATAGGCCTTGGTTTGGATAAGTCAGAAATTCTGGGTTTTAATGCTGGCTCTGTTAAGGGTTGCTGAATGTCCTGCTTATAAGAAGACAGAGGCCGGAATTTTCCTGTGAGAAATTGTTAAGGTTCATTGAGTCCTTTCATCACCGAGGCTTGAGAGAAAGGCCCTGGAGTGGTTTTCACCATACTCTCCTCTTGATTCCCAACCATGACGGTGTCTGCCCCAACCCATTCTGCTGTACAGGAGCTGGGAGTGACAGGGAAAGGAGGAGGGCCCCTCTCCTCCCCAAGAAAGTGGGGGAGCGCACGAGGGGTGGGGATGGCAGCTCCGGGTGCAGTACAGGAACGGGGGAGTGCCCAAGAGAGGCCTAGAGGCCCACACTCACAGACACATGCCTCTTCCCTGACTCTCCCCATCCCAACCCTTTCCTGACACTTCCAGCTTTGAAAAGAGATATCCAGTATTTGTTGTGAAGTAAAGTCAGACCAAATATTTTGGCGTTTGAGCGTCACAGTTCTGGTTTTACTATTCACTGGCTTAATTTTGCCAAGGTCTGGAAAATTATAAATCATTCCATTATGAAAAAATAATCATTCTTCTTTAGTGTCAGCCCAGAGAATATCAACTGTCGGTTCTAAAAGAAAGAACTGATAAGGTTTTAGTATTCCAGCCTGCTTGAAGGTCTGTAGGACAATTGTTTTCTGGGAAAATCTGAAAGGCCATGGGGGATTTTCCTTTCAAAATATTTGTGGTAAAAGGACCAAACTTCAATTTGGCCTGAAGAAAACACTGTTGTGGGAGTCAGGCATCCTGCCTCGTATTTCTGGCTCTGTCACTAGTCTGCTGTGCAATTCTGGAAAATGCTCCTAACTTCTCTGAATCTAAAAAGTGTTGATTCCATTAAAGACATAAAGAAAATGAGACTATTACGGCTATAAATGTAGCAGGCTGCTATGAAAAATGTTACACATTTCAATTTGCATCGTGATGAGTGTTATACTTAAAATTTCATCTCATTATTGATTCTCATCATCCCTACCCTCGAGAAATCCATTTTACACAAAACCAATTGGCAGTAGTAGAGGAAGAGAGAAGGAAAAGAAAAGAACAAAGACCACAACTTCAAATAATTTGGTATTTATTGTGAGAATACTTTCAAAGCTTGATAAAAATTCACATCTCTTACTATGAATCCGGGGAGAAAAAATCTCTCTAGGAGGTCTCACTGTGGAAATTCACAGGCGATGCTCAAGAGACACTGCTTAGGAGGACAGTCCCTAGAGTAGGAGAGTCCTGATAGAAGACACAGGCTCAGGATGAGGCCACAGAGATGGAGGAAGAGAAGTGAGTCTCCACAGCTTCGCACAAACACACACTCAGTCGCACAGAGACTGATGACACTGCTGCTTCTATGTCAGCCGTTATCTAGACCACTGAGTTCAGAGGCAGCGAACGCAAGTAAAACCACGTCTGCCATTTGGTCAAAATAAAGATATAAGAAAACTGCAGCATGGTAGGGTGGCTTTCTCTTTGGCCCACTTCTGCAGGGGTGCACATGCAAGGGGGTGCAGTGGAAACCCCGGGGTGGGGGGGGCAGCTGCTGTGTGGGCGTGAATGCTCTGGTTCCACTCTCACTGTGCTGCTCCCCGGCTCCAGTGGGGCTGAGGTTAACACATGCCGGTTCCGGGTCTCAAATGGGGTGACAGTTGTTGTGAGGCCACAAACAGCAGCCCGGTATGCTGTTTCCACCTGCAGCCCAACCTGGGCGACATCCTGTCAGTGATCTCGGGCTCGTTGCAGGAAATAACACGCAGCATTGGTGAACTGCGACAGTGGGCGCACAGCAGCTTCAAACGGCGCCTTCCCCAACCGTGGGCCATTTTGCCCTTAGCTTGGGATCCGAGAGGTCTGTGGCCAGCTGGGGCTTGGAAGCGAACAAGGCCAAGCCCTGGATGACTCTGAGGCTCACAGATGTGGAAGGAACCCTCCTACCAGCCTTCACCGCACTGTACATTTCTTGCGGCGGAGTCGCTTTGGTGGTTTGTTTGGTTGTCCTCGCCCACTCCCTTACTGCCCACTGAGCCCCACAGAAAGGCAGGGGAGGTGAATTTCCAACAGCCCCCTGAGTTTCTGCTGACCTTTTTAGGTGTTTTTGTTAATTGATGGTGCTTTCTATTCACGTGTTTGCCTGGGTTCTGGGGATTCCCCTCCTTTTGATTTGCAAGGAGGGTTAGAAAGACACAGCTTCTTGATCAGTCCGTGGTCGCAGGCAGCTACTATTGACTGATTTCCCCTCCTTAGACTCATTTGAGACCAAGAAAAGAGTACTGTTGAGTCACTTGCTCCCCAGGGGTCTGAAAGTATGGCTCTTGGGGGAGTCCAGCCTGATAAACACCGACTTTGCTGTTCTCCAGCCCCAGCCAAAGTTCTAATGGCCTATCACAGGGAGAAGCTGAAGCCCAGAGGGGCCTCTGATCTCACCCGGCCTCTGAAAAACCTCCAAAGAAGAACAAGCCGGCACTAATCTGACTTCTGTATCAGTATGCCACTCAGGCAAATGGCATTCCAAGGGCTCTCTGAACTCAGAAACTGGGTGCGTGCATTCAATTCTATCTCCAAAGTCAATCTGTAGCATAAAATGAGAGCAAAGATCGTTCACAACCTGTTCAAAAGGAGGTCAGAACATCTGCCTAGGAACAAATTTCCAAGACAGCAGCCTAATCAGAGAAGTCTTTGAACAAAAACTATGTATTTGATATTCTCAAAGAAGGGATACTGTGTAAATTATTGCTTGTTTTTTGTTTTTTGTTTTTTAAAGAAGTGGGGGAGTTGGGAGTTGAAGCTATCTGTCTGTGTCCATACTTAAATAAATGACATCAACATCCACAAACAATAATAACCTATAATTAAACAAAGTCAACATAAAAAAGACAGAAGAGGAATAGGCCCAAAACAAATACATTAAAATGGCTAAATATTTACATGGCAAGTGAGGATGGGAAATGCCCTTCCATGGCAATGTCCTTGGAGTGGAGATCTATGATCGTGGCCACTAACGAGCCAATCCCATCATGTGCTACAGGCTCATAAAACCATGTCCTAGCCAAGGGCAGATCACACTCAAGGCACGAGCCCCAGTGCCAGATGTCAGGTAGGTTTTCAGTCTCCAGTATCTATACTGGTGGCTTGGGAATGGCCACCGGGAGCTCTGTCCCAAGAGAAAGTATGAGGTTGCGTCGGGCCCCCATGGCTGCTGGAGGGGACAGTGAGGGACAGGAGCTGCTAACCAGAACTGCACGAGAGCACTATCCTGTCATGTTTCCCCCCTCATTTCCGTTTGCCTGCCTTTTCACCTCTCACCTCACGTCATTAACAGGAATAGCGACCGCACTTGGCGTGTGCATGGTGCTTTACACTTTTCGGAGGATGCTCACAGAGGGGTCTTAGCTGCTCCTCACTGCCTCACGAGGGAAACGGCTCTTGTGTGTTAGGAGGATGGGCTCTGGGGTCAGACCTCCTGGGTTTCTGCCTCAGCTCTACAACCACCCAGCTGTAGAATTCCAGGTAGATGATGTAATCTCTCTGTGCCTCATTTTCTTCAGCTGTATAATGAGAGAACGATTATACCAGTTTTGAGGATAAATGAGTTGACACAGAAAGCCCTCAAGACAGAGCCTAATAACTAGCAGGTGCCTAACAACTATCTGCTTTTTACTTATTATTCTACCCACTTCCATTTTTTCCAGTGGGAACACTGAAGCTTGTGACATTTTCAGTCTTCTCTGGGTTTCTCCTGGTTCACTCACTCTGGCTCTCATCCCCACGCCAAGTGTCCCATGCCAAAGCTGAAATGTCATCCTTCACTCTTCTTCCAGCTTCCATCTCTCAGGACCAATTCAAATCCCACCTCTTCCAAGAAGTCTTTCCTCACCATGCCAGCCTGCAACAGACTCATCTCTCGGTTCCTAATGCTCCCACTCGCCAATCGGTCCCAAGGAATTTAGTACGAGGATTTTTTTCTCTGTGTCATGGATGTGATTCTTACCTCTCTACCCACAGTGTAAATGTTCTGAATTTCCATGTGTCTCTGCCTCCCTGTCCCCATTCTAAAGGTGAGAAGGGAGAAGAGGACTAATGTCTACTTCCTGCGGATCCAAGCCTGTACCAGGTGCTTTACATACATGAGTTCATTTCATCCTCACACCTCATTGAGACAAAGGTCACTCCCCTGGTTTTGAAGATGAGAAAACAGAGGCTCAGAGGAGTTGAGCCATTTTCGGAGACGGACAGCTAGCGCATGGCAGAGCCTAGTTCAAACCAGGTCTGTCTACACCTCCAGTGTGTGCTGGCTCTACCATGTAAAAGCTCCTTGACATGAACACTCACGTCCTCCTGGATATTTGTGGATTAGTTTCCTCAGAGCATGGCATTTGCTGAGATCGGACAGACCAAGGGTCATGTGACTTAATGCAAAATCACATGTAAAGGAAAACTGAACAAGATGTTGAAGACTTAGACCAACTTTTAGGAGCAAGAAGAAACTAGTCGACTGTTAGAATGCTGTTTGGTCGCACTGGAAACACGGAGTCTTCAGCGCGGGGAGGAACCATGCTCCAGCAGGTATGGTGAGAGAAAAGACACAGACTCCTGGATTCTATTTCTGTCTTGGCCACTAACCTCTTTGCTAATATTTTCACTTCTGCTAACATGTGATGACAAGAGTTTCAGAAGAAAGGCTGCTGTATGAGCGCAGAAGAGGACGGGCAGTTAGCTGGTTAGATGTAGTAGGGCCACAAACGGCACTGGGATCTGGAGAAGGAGCTCGTAGCCCGGACGAATCCCATGGGGGCCTTTATCTTTCCAGCTCCACTTCAACTCACAGGGGATAGCCCTGGGTAGCTGCCCTCCTTAAATATAAATACCCTAAAGGGACTGTCTTCAGTTTAGTTAGGATCCACGTGAGCCATTCAAAAAGTTTGTTCTTGTTTCCTGACTTGAAATGATGTTTGCATGCATTTTCTGACTGGTTACAACATACACTGGTGGTGCTAAATAAGAAAAAAAAAAAAAATCAGTCGATTCTTCATGTTTGGTAATTGATTCATGAGGTATATTAGTGCCGGTGTTTGTGATGGAAGCCCTGGTCTGTCTATTGTGGAGATACAGCTGGGATGGACCTGGTAGGATCAGAGCTTTGTTCTTGGTCCTTGGTCCTTGACATCATCCAGCCAAGAGGCCGGGCCTGGAAGCATTGGTAACCCAGGCAGGTTTGTGGTCATGGTGGCAAAGATTTAAGGGGCATGAAGAGCCCTTTGAAAACAAGAAACATGGGAGCTGTGGATGGTGGCTTCCCATTTCCACATATCTGACGTCCCAGTGACTTCAGAATCCTGAGGCTGTGGGCAAGTCTTGTGGACGATTTCCTGCTCAGATCGAGGCCTAGAAAGGGATCACGGCTGAAAAGGAACAGCCAGCTGCTTTGGAATGGGAGGACAAGGAAGCTCTTTTCTGTCTGGTTATTTACAACACAGTGTTCAGGCTCATGGACTCCTCCTGCCCTCCCCAGGACCACACTGAAATGACTAAATCTGCCTGTTACTCCAGTGAATCCAGTCAAATAAATAAGTCAATTCTCTTTAAGTTTGTGGTCTCAACTCCTTGTTGGTTTATTGCAAAATTAAAGGGCACACAGAGTAGAACCATCAATCAGTAACCAGCAGAGGAATAAGCTCTTTGTGGAATGTACTGAGAAGCAGGAAAGAAGAAGGGGAAAAAAAATGAAAAGAAACCTCATGAAATGGTCATTTGTTAGGAGAACAGAGGGGGGGAAATCCACATTTCACATGCAGCATCATTTAGGAAAAGCCTTATTAAAGGTTTCCCATCTCGCCAGGAGAGCAAGCACAGGAACGCAAACAAAAATCCCTCAAAACGATCTACCATTTATCAGTGTTGGTTTCTTGTGGTCTCTGTTGTGTTCCATAGACACAGCCAGAGATCATGGGCCATGGGGCTGGAACAGTGACTCAGCAGGCTCAGGACCAGGGCAAGGAGACGAGATACCACTAATACCACTGCGGTTTATACAAGGCAAACATAACTGGCCCCCTCCATGCTTCATGTCAATCTGACAGTCCCTTAGTACCCCGTTATTAAAGCACCTCCAAGGGGCACCTGGGTGGCTCAGTCGGTTAGGCAGCTGCCTTCAGCTCAGGTCATGATCCTGAGGTTCTAGGATCGAGCCCCACATCGCGCTCCCTGCTCAGCAGGCAGTCTACTTCTCCCTCTCTCTGCCCCCATGACTGCTTGTGCGCTTGCTCTCTCAAATAAATAAAAACCTAAAAAAAAAAAAAAAAAAAAAAAAAAGCACCTCTTTAGTACCATGCCTTATTCAGAATGTATAATAAATGTGATTTAATGAGGATAAAAACTGAAGAGCATATATATAGTCTAGAGGAAAAAAATCTAACCCTCATTGAGTGCCCATTGGGTGCCAAACAGTATGCTCAGTGGCTTATTAACATAACTTGCTTTAACCCTCACTGCAGCCATACGTGGTAAGTCACACTGCTCCTCCACCTTGAGGATAAATGTATTCTGTAACTGGCATAGCTTGCAGCAAGCAGCCACATCTATGTGACTCCAGAATCACTTCTTTCAGCCAGAATCACCACGCTCAAGCACGGCACTAAGAAATCTACTGCAGATTTTCAATTCTGCTGCAAGAAATGAAGTAGGTAGAATTGGAAAGAGCAGAATGGAAACTCACCAGTCCTATATCTACCTTGCACATTTTCTGTTTCAAATAACTTCCTTCTCTGGACAACTGATACTCTTTCCTCCCCACCCGCTCTTTTTTTTCTTATTAACATATAATGCCTTATTTGTTTCAAGGGTACAGATCTGTGATCCATCACTCTTATACAGTACACAGAGCTCACCATAGCACATGCCCTCCCCAACGTCCATCATCCATCTGTACCCCCCCACCCCCTAGCAACCCTCAGTTTGTTTCCTGAGATTAAGAGTCCCTTATGGATTGTCTCCCTCTCTGGTTCCATCTTGTTTCATTTTTTCCTCTCTTCCCTTATGATCCTCTGCCTTGTAGACAAATGATATCCTTGACCATTTCACAAGAGAAGAAAACAAGGTGCCAAGAAGTGGAGGGAACTGCTCACGCTAGTAAGCAGACGAGCCATTAGACCACAATGTGGTTCTGATTCTTGCCCACGACAAGATGTACCTTTTGAAACAACGGTAATAGGGAAGAATTCTTTATGTTGCTTTAGAAAAGATAAAGGGGCTCTATACACACACATACACAAATACAGAATCTCCTTATCATCTAGTGGTAAGGTCAGTATTACATCTCTTTCCACATCAGAGAGGAAAAGTGAGTAGACTAAAGTTTTCAGCATATATATGGATCCAAACCTAGGTCCACTGACTCCTATGCTCTTCGCACTCCTTGCCCCTGAAGGGGAGAGTGCCTCCCAGAGAGAGGCAGATTGATGGTAAAGGAGTAACTCTCATGAGAAAGCTGGTCTCAGTGTCTTTTTGAAACAAGGAGCTGCGTATGAAGTTGTGCAAAGGGATCTTGGTTTTATTTCCTCTCCCTTCAGAGGTGTCTATCCATAGTGCTGCAGCCTTTATGCTCTCTTGGAAGGTGGTCCTCTGTTACTAATGTGAGGCTCAGTTAAGTGCTGGTTATGGTTTATTAGAAGTGGCCTGATTCATGAATTCAGCAAAGGAGTTCCTACGAGAGAACAGCAGAAGCAAGAAGTGAAAGAAAGCTGTATCTGGGACTAGGTAGCTCTGGGGCAAGATTGCAAGGAGTTAAAGAGTAAAGTGTATTTCACGGCTTCCTTCCCCAACCCCACCATCTTCTTTCTGCTGTGATCCCCATGGGCTTTGTATGCTCATCCTGTGCCACACAGCTAGAGTGGAACTCCTCCCAGATGTCCTTCCCCAGCCAGCACCACCTTGCAGTGCTTTGAAAGCCCAAGACTCCATTCCTGTACCAACCACTACTACTCATAAATCCACACAGTCTCTTCTCCTCTTCTCTCTTTCTAATGAGCTAAATCTTAAGTCTTAAGTGACTTTTGCTACATCTCTTTCTGCTACCAGGGAGGGCGCCCAATGATGTACCAATTACTCTAATGCAGTGACTCTGAAGTGATTGAGGTGGGTGTTGAATCTAATCTTCTGACTCCAAATTCCATGTTAATTCCTCTACACATTCTTTCCTCCCCCTTCTGAGATAGAATATTTCGCTCCACATCTGACTGTACGGAAGCATAACTCAGGAATCAGCTGACTATCTAACAAAATAAAACTACCCAAGTCTCTTTATTTATCACAATCTGAAATGCAGATAAAATAGTTGTTAAATACTAACTAGGTCAAAACAAAGCGAAGATACGACTGCTGTTTTTCTGGCAAAGGGAGGAGTAGTATGAGTATTACTCTACAAACTATAATGAAAGGGAACAAATAATCCTTGTCATCTGGAAGGTGAAAAGAGAGAGCCACTGGGGTCTAGAAGATGGGAAAAGATGGCTTCTCACTGGGGGAGTCAGGGAAGGTGTCATTTGATCTAGGCCTTGAAAGAAGGGTGCGATTTTGTCATTGAGAGTTATGTGGAAGGTTCTTATAAATGGCAGAAGAGGCCCTAATATTATAAGAATTTGAACTACAGAGTATTTTAGAGGAGGACCTTAAACTCTAGAATACAGGCAGGCACTAAAAAGGTAATCAGTCTGTGTCAGAATAGACCAGGCAGCTATTCTAGGAATTCCTTTTAATCCAAAGAGGTCTTTGAAAAGCATGGGAAAAGGCCCCCTTGGCCAAGAAACACTAGAGAGACCAACCTTGCAGGAAGGAGATGCAAGGTGCCTTCATTGTTTCATCCTGCCACTGAAGTTGGCTTCTACAGGGCAGGTTCTCACAGTAAAATAACAATACTAATAATATGGCAATTGAGAAAATCTCAAGTGTTGTGTGCATGTGTGTGTGTCTCAAATAGTATGTAGAAGCTAAATTCTGCTAAAACACATCAAGGGTACCAGTCCCCATTACAGAGGAAAGGAAAAGCCCTAATCATATGCAAACAGGGCTTAGGAAAAATCTTTATGAAAGACCTCTTAGCAACTAGGGAACTAAAATACAACAGCAACCAAAAAGTCCTCACACAACTATGTGTCCTGTGTCTGTTCTAGTAGCTTCCCCCAATCCCCTCACAGGCAGAAGAGATTCCAGCAGACTGCGAGCTTTCCTGCCCTGGAGAAAGAAGACATTAGAAACTAAAGCACTGTTTTTTTCCTGCTAGTTACTTTTCAACATGACTGACAAGAAAGCTTTCCAGTTTTCTGTTTATGTTTTCTAAGCCAATAGCAAACCTCAACTAGACGTTCAAATAAAAACATTAATCAACACAATATAGGAGCATATTACTTCCAGGTAAATTCAACCAAATAAACCTCAACTAGACGTTCAAATAAAAACATTAATCAACACAATATAGGAGCATATTACTTCCAGGTAAATTCAACCAGCTATTTGGTAGGACTTGGAGTCAAACTAGGTTCACAGTACTTACTGTGAATGACACAATGAAAGGACAGAATACGTGACCCATAACACAAAGGATCTAGGTAATGATCATCAATAGATTAGGTGATAAGCCAATAGGGAACTTGGCAATGGAATGACCAGCTGCCATCATCTGAACCCACTGATCAATTTAATCAGTATTAAAGGTGGCATGATAAGACATTATTGTCTTATGGCCTGATAAAATAGGCAGTAAACAGCACCACCTATAGAATATTTTTGCTTAAAAAAATCTAAATCCTAATCCAATAGGATATAGAAGAACAAGTTAAATGACACCGAGGGAGGTACCTGGGTGGCTCAGTGGGTTAAAGCCTTTGCCTTTGGCTCAGGTCATGATCCCAGGGTTCTGGGATCGAACCCCGCATTGGGCTCTCTGCTCAGCGGGGAGCCTGCTTCCCTTCCTCTCTCTGCCTGCCTCTTTGTCTACTTGTGATCTCTGTCAAATAAATAAATAAAATCTTTAAAAAATAAAATAAAATAAATTACACTGAGGAAACCACCCACCAAATCAAGAATGTGAGATATTCTACATCCAACTTCTCCAACAAATCTATGTCAAATGAAAGAGGGGTGGGGGTGTGCTACTACAGAATAAAAGAAAGGGAATATAACAACCAAATACAATTTGTAGGCCTTATTTAGGTCCTTATTCTAATTAACCAAGTATAAAAGGACATCTTTGAGACAATCAGGGTAATTTGAATGTAGGCTAGGTGTTGGATGATATCCATGACTTGTTACTTCTGCTAGATGTGGTTTCAAATGCCCTTTTAAATTTAAAAATGGAGAGCAGGTGGAGAAATATGTTCTGAAGAGAAATTTAAAAATACAAGGAAGGGAGAAAAGGAGGGAGAGGTAGGGAGGGAAGGAGGGAGGGAAACACAATCATAGCATCTTTAGTAGCTCTCTGTGAGTTCTTCCACTGGCACAATAACTTAAGTACTAAATGCGGTTTTAAATAAATGTTAAGATGAGACCACATTGGGAAGAAGGGAAGAGTGAAACTGATGGGGGAGAATGGTGACTCAGTGGTCATCTTTCACAGAAACCTCTTCAACAGAAACATCAAGAAATAGCAAATCAAGCATATCATTTAGAAATAGGGAGGTAACTAGCAAAATCAACAATTCAACGGTTTGAAGTTGCTCCTCCCAGAGAGTAAGAAACAAAGGGGAGAAGTAGACTTAGGGCCGGGAAATGCTGTTTTCAGTTTAAGTATTATGATTATTAGATTTCTAAAATAATATCTATGTCTTACTTTGACGAGAACGAAAATTTAAATTGAAGAAAATGCACAAGAAGTATGTGAGGAGGAAGTTAGTCAGCCAAAAAATTAACAGAGAGGATAGCCAGAGAGGCAAATGATGGCGCTGCAGACTTGAACCCCAGCTAGGGCTGCCAGGGGCCCTGTGGGATGCAGGTGAGCATATGGATCACATGGCAGGTAGATCTGGGCTGCGGAGACAGATGCAGCAGGATACCAGCCACCCACCAGAAACATCTGAATCACGGAGCTCCCTTATTGTCAACTCCATACTTAAACTTACAGTAACTTCCCAATAACTTGATTTCATATTTAACTTGCTTTGAAGGGGAAATGCGCTGTTAGAACAGCTTGTCCAGTGCACAGAACAGCTGTCTTTTTCACTGTAAAATTAACAATCTGGCATTCTGCTTTTATACCTCAGTCTGGCCTGAGCGCTTTGGGACCATAAACAGGACCAGGTCCACCTGAGTGTGATAAGCTCTAGGTCAAAATTTGGGCCGAGGCCCGATCACCAGGTAAAACCCCTCTTGTGAGACCTTCCTGATTGGGCCAGCAGCTTCCTCTCTGAGGGCTGCCCTGACCTTAGGGTCTTCCCCACATTGCCCTGAGCTCCCCCATAATGACTCTGTTGGTGCCTATCATTTCCCTACATTACACTGAGTAACTGAGAGGCAACTACATCCAGATCGCTTCTCGGAAGACACTGTGGACATCTGTGGCTCTTCTCAAGCAAAGACACCCTTCACCACATGCTTTCAGGATCCCACAGGACACTATGGGCAGAAGCTGCAGTTCCCGGACTTTTAAAATATAGAAAGTGTTCCTAAACTTAAGATATAGTACTAGATTACTTCAATTTTTTAGTAAAGGACATAATAATGAATATTATTGAGTACTTTTAGAGTACTCTTTACATGTAACAGCTCATTCAATCCTCACAAAACCCTATGGAATGGTGTAGGACCATCCCATTTTTTATTTCTGTCTGTCGTCTATCTGTCTATGGAGAAGGTACAGTGAAGTTGTCTACTTTCACATAGCAAGACAGACCACAGATCCACCCCTGGGCTGTACAGTGACGGGGGGGTCTGGTTGAGGTGAAGTGTCTTGCCAAGACTCACACAGCACATGAGCAGAGCTTAAAAGAGGCATCTCTCTTCTTACAGAAGGAAGTGGAAGCCAATCAAACCCCCGATGTATTACCATCTCCCCAAACCTGTGTCATTGCCTTTGAACAAGCTAGCCAAAACCCAAGTTCTATAGTTCTCCCAGTGCTCATCTGGTGGGGCAGAGTCCCTGTGGCGACTCAGTCCTCCAAAGTTCAAAAATAACCCGAGATCATAATGGAACTGTCTCATTAAAGAACAAAGAAAGGAGGATGGCTCATAAAAATTGCTTACCATTCCATTTTCAATCTGAAACAAAAAACTCACAGACATAGCAGCTATTTGCTTTACTTCCCCTGGAGAAGACAGAATTGGAGGAAAACAGTGTCATTAATTTAGGAGGCTCCCAGAGTCCTAGTATTATTCTTTTCTCAAACCTACCATTTATTGGAATAAATGAAACAAGATGGGATCGGGAGGAAGACAAACCATTAAAGACTCTTAATCTCACAAAACAAACTGAGGGTTGCCGGGGTGGGGGGTTTAGGGAGAGGGTGGTTGGGTTATGGACATTGGGGAGGGTATGTGCTATGGTGAGTGCTGTGAAGTGTGTAAACCTGGCGATTCACAGACCTGTACCTCTGGGGCTAATAATATATGTTAATAAAAAAATAAAAAGTAAAAAAAAAAAAAAAAAAAAAAAACCCTACCATTTACTGAGCAGTTTACTCTCTATGAGCAATGAGGCTGACTTCCAACACCATCATCACTGTTCTCACAAGAACTCAGGGTGATGGATCCTTTCCTGTGAGCTGGTCAGTCTGGTAAACCCTGCTCGTGGATCTCTTTAATCCTGACCACTGTCCTATTCATCAGGCCATAGTATTATATCCATTTTACAGGTAAAGAAAGTGAGTTCACAGAGTTCATAAACATCGCAAAAGGTCATGGGAGAGCTGGAACTTGAAGCTAAAGCCCAGATCCCAGATTTACTGGAATGCAAAGTCTTCTTAGCCACCATGCTATACTATCTCTTTTGATCTTTACAACACACCTTCAAGGCCAGTGCTATACTCCTTATTTTACAAATGAGAAAACTGAGGCTCAGAGAAATTTAATCACTTTCTGAAGACACACAGCTGCTAAGGGGCAAATCTGGGATTTAAGTCGAGGATCCTGCGACTCCAGAGCCCAGGCTCTTTATCAGTACATGGTATCAGCTCTCCTTTCTCTGGGACATTAGCTCATTCATTTCGGGCATATTTACCAAGGGCTTAACTATGCACCAGGCACTGTTCTAGGCACTTAGGCGTACCATGTGAACAAAAGAGCAAGAAATCCTTGCCTGTGGAGTCTGTATTCTACCAGTGGGAGGCAAACAATCAACATAAGAAGTGTTAAGCTAGGGGTCAAGAAGTGACTATTTCCAGGGGAAACAAATTAAGAGTAAAAAGATTTGGTATAATGTGTGAGAACAGGTTGCAATTTTAAACAGAATGGGCAAGAGGGGCTTCAGGAACGGAGAAGTATGAATACAGACTTGAAGCTGAGGGCAGCAGGCACGTGGCTATCAGTCAGTCTTTATCCCCTCCTGAGAAATCTTTAAAGAGAAATCCTTTAACCTCTTAATATCCTATCCCATGTGGAAATACCAAGGAAGCAGAAAAGTTAAAAAACTAAGGGCCTTTGCTTGCCCAAACTGCATACTGCAAGGTGATAAGAAAATATGCACATGGCTCACCCACCATTACAGATGGGAACTGTTAGGGTTGAGCAACTGTGCCCAGGCAAGGATGGGAAAAGTGCGACATATTTTACTCATCAAGAATTAGCTCCCAAGGTACAAGGTCTTTTCCGGCAGTCCAGCTCTTGGTCTACAGATGTTAACATTATACAACTATTCCCATAAAATGGCTCTGTGTGACAGAGACTGGCTGAAACCCTGTAACCCAAATGTGCTTTCTCTAGAAAAACCAACAAGGCGAGCTATGCTGCACTCTCCATGAGTACACAGGGCCCAGGCCATCCCCCTGCGAGAGTCGTCACACTGCAGGGGTCATCCAGGAGTTCAGCATGTGACTGTGTGAAGTTACAGAGATAATCTCTCAAAATCCAAATAAAAATGGAATTCCTCTCTTAGGAAAATCCTGAGAACTCATCCTTCTAGTCCAGACTTTCTGATAAAAAAGAGCTAAAGCTAGGCACTCAGCTTTGGTACTTGGCCTCCTCTATAAATGGTCCCTGGGTGAGCCATCTTCCTCTTTCTCTTCCCAGGCACATTTCTCTGGCCCCATCAGAAGACCCAGCAATCTATATATCTTACAGGGCCTCTCTCGTATTGGGCTAGGTCACAGGGCATCTCACAAATAAAGGAACTAAAGAAGAAGTTCAGTAATGGAAATTAAGGTTGAAAGGTGTTATCAGAGTGAATGTTAGCAAAGTATTAAGGATTATTTGAAATTTCTTTGTGGTTTGGATTTAGTTATTGACCAACAGCAGCAGAGTGGTTCTATAATAGTTGTTTCCAATTGTGCAAGCCCATAAGCTTCAGATCAAGTGAACAGGGATGCCCAGGGCTCTGGGGCAAGGCCTGTGGTCCAGCATCAGATCCCTTTGCTTTCCCTGATGCAGGTTCTGCACAATAAACAAGAGAGAAACAGAAAGAGAAAGAGGGAGAAGAAAAAGCCAAGAGAGGTAAATAAGGAAGGATTCCCTCCCTCACCTGTTCTACAAGTTATATGTTTATTGAGCAGACACTGGGTGACAGGCACTGTTCTAAGTTCTAGAATAACAAAGAACAGGACTAGTAACAACTGGGTGCCTTAAGAAGTGAGTGTACACACTAGCCAGAGTCCAGCGGTATATAAGGGGACCAAGAGATGGGCCAGTCAATTTCAGATATGGTAAGTAACATGAAGAAATAAAAAACAATGTGTGGGCTACTGACAGGACAGTCAGGGAAGTCCTGTCTGAGAAAGGATGTCTGGGCTGAGATCTGAGCCCCAGATCTGGGGTGCCATGGACTTCAGGGCACAGACTGAGGTAGAAGAGTCAAACATCAAGGTTCTGAGGCAGAAACAAGATTTGCCGTGCTCTAAGGACCCAAAGAAGACCAACCTGGCCGGAAGCAAGTGAGTGAGGAGAGGAATCAGGGAGGTGGGCCAGGCTAAGTGAGGCAGTGACTGGAACACCCTGGACAGAGGCTTCAGGTTTGGTTCCATGCATAGTGAGAGGCCCCTGGCAGGTTTCAAACAGGAGACTGATGTGATCTGGTTTGTTTCAAAATCTGCTTATTCTGAGGAATTAAAACTCCAATATTTAATCCCCCTTGTGAAGGTACAGATTTTTTGTTCAGTGAAACCCACTTAAAATATTCATGAGGGGGGGCGCCTGTGTGGCTCAGTGGGTTAAGCCGCTGCCTTCGGCTCAGATCATGATCTCAGGGTCCTGGGATGGAGTCCCGCATCGGGCTCTCTGCTCGGCAGGGAGCCTGTTTCACTCTCTATCTGTCTCTCTCTCTGCCTGCCTCTCCATCTACTTGTGATTTCTCTCTGTCAAATAAATAAATAAAATCTTTAAAAAAATAAAAATAAAAATAAAATATTCATGAGGGTTTGGTGAGTGCTGTGAAGTGTGTAAACCTGGCGATTCACAGACCTGTACCCCTGGGGATAAAAATATATGTTTATAAAAAATAAAATTAAAAAAAAATATTCATGAGGGTTCAATCCCTCTTGGCCAAAGAAAGGGATGAAGAAAGAAGGGGAGTAAAAAACAGAGGGAAGGGGAGAGAGAGAAAGGGAGCAAGAGACAGAGAGAAAGGGGCAGAGAGAGAAAGAGAAAGGAAGAGAGGGAAAAAGAAAGAAAGGGAGAAGGAGGGAAAGAGGGAATGTCCAATGAGGTTCTACTGCTTCAGGCTGCTAAGAGTTGGGAGCAGGGTAAACAGGGAAACACAAGGCCCCAGAAAGCACAGTAGGAACGACCCAGTAAGGGCTTGGGCTGAAGCCGGGGAGTGTGTTCACAGCCCTGTTTTCTGGGTGACCAGCGACCCAGAGGAAGAAGGTATGTGATCCCAATGCACCAGCTGAATCTTAACAGTGGCGATGGCACAGAAGAAAAGTATTTCTAGCTGGAAACACTTTCAAATAGGATTCCAGTTCACCCAAGGCAGGATGTGGTCCCACTGCGTCCGTCAGCAAGTACTTATTACATCTCTACCAAATGCAGTGTAGGAACAGAAAAAGATGACAAAGCGAATATCGTGTAAATTACAGATGCAGTGTGCCTTTGAGGACTTGAGAGTCTCGGAGGGAAGCTGGGAGAGAAGGGGGAAATTCTCTGTAGTGGTAGTCAGAGCTATCTTCACATAAATGTGGGTATTCAGAGGTAAAGCTCCAACCCAGGTCTTTGGATTCCGGGTTCAACAATGTCAAACGTGGACGGACTCACAAAGCCCACGGTTTATGATTCGAACTGTAATGGGATGTGATCAGACACTCCACCAGCTACTTCCCCCAAGAAGACAAAGGTCATCCATAAACAGCCACTTGATTGAATCCACTTCAGCAAATTCAATCTCTTCCAAACCACCATCAGTTTCGTTTCCCTCTGGGGAAGCTACAAAATGTACATGGAGGAAGTGAGAGTAACCGGCTGGTGATCATTTGTCTTTTTTGAAAATGCGCCATCTACACATGACATGTATGCATACGCAGAGACAAACAGCAGCTTCGGGGTGGGTGGGTGTGTATGCGTGCACGCACGCGCGCATACACACACGTGTATGTGCATATATATGCATTCTAACAGCTCGTCCAGGAAAAATAAGCACGACCTGAATATGTCAGGTGTGTCTACAGAGAATCTAAAGTGGTACCTCCCAGAGCGAGGATAAAATTGGCCTGGTTTCTCTGACTAGCAAGGAATGCAATTCTCTCCTCACTGCCCAGAGAGAAATGCTAGCTCCATCAGAGGGTTTGTTTTTACATTAGTCTCTGCCCTCCACTCAAACTACTTACAGTAAACGTGGCATTTAGTTCACCTGTTGAAGACAACAGGGATTTATAACAGTAGCTGATACACCACGTGGAACACTCTGGCATATTCCATGACATCTGAAAACTTCGGTTTCAATCCATGTAAAATGGGAACCGTGAGATTCGAGTGGCTTCGAGTCAGGATGGCAGGAGCTTCAGCATGGAATCGACTGTGTGAGGTATTAGGAGAAAGCCTTGTGAACATCTTTTATGCTATATTCATACCCAAAGTGATATGTATGATTAATCTGATGTTAGCTCAGAACTATGAGCTGGAGAGACACGAGGCTCATTGAGGGCTGGTGAGCCAACCATTCCAAAGAGAACTTCCTCTACAACCATGGGAGGACTCTCCTTCAGGGGCTCTCCAGGCACCAAGAAAGCTCTGGCACAGAATTCCTCTGTGAAATGGCTCATATCTACAAGGGCCTTCCTTTTGATCGACATTAATATTTGCTAAATGACGCATCAAGTCCTAAACACCTACTTTTCATCTACCTACAGAAGGTTATAGCAACCTTCTGAGGTGTATAGGAAAGTCATTATTGTTCTCATTAATATGATTAAACCAAGGCTCAGAAAAGTTATTGGAATTGCATTTTCTAGAGGAGGCAGGATTCTAATCTTAAATTTTGATGATGTCCGGCTATCATTATTTCTGTTAAGCAGTAAATTAAAATTAAACTTTAGCAAAACCATAGCAAATCAGAAAGCAAATCAGTGTTTGCCTGGAGCTGGGGAAGAGAGGGAATTGATCGCAAGGGAACACTCTGGATATTTGCGGGGTGATGGAAATATGGTTATCAGGTACACCTATTTGCCAAGACTCATCAAACTATGTACTTCACGTAAATTAAAATTTTAAAAATTGGATGTTAATGTAGCCTCCCAATTTTGTTTCACATAAACAAGAGAAATGATTGATTATCATGACTCCTTCTACTGCCTTTGTCCAGAAGATTCATCATCAAGATTCATTTGAAATCTTCTTATGGTAAATATATCCTCTGTTGTCATCTCTTTGATGTTAAATGCGATGACATTAAACTTTTCATATGATACCATATGTATTTACCTTGTCTTGGTTTCTTAGATTGAGATATGTTTTTAATATTTGTGGTTGTCACAGTGTTTCTATTATTAGGGTTACTCTGGGGATCAGAATCAGCTGAATTGTTCACATGGAGAGCTCAAAACCAAAATAGTAAACATTTCTAAAGAGTAAAAAATGTAATGTCCTTCCTGAAAGCACAATATTCTTCCTCTTTTCAAATTTCCTTTTACCCAGCAAAAGAGCATACCAGGTCCACAGAGGCAGTGAGGTAGACCAGCAAGTCTACTTTTCAGGGTGAGTCCCTAGTGAGGACTCAAGGCTTTGTTCTCCCACTTTGGAGCTGATACAGAATCCTGATTCTATATTCCTAGAACCCAGACCTATATCTCTGTGGCTCTGCGTAGTACATAGAACTACATTAAAAAAATGGTTTGCTGATGTTTTTGACAAAATAATAAAATTTAGGGGTGCCTGGGTGGCTCAGTGGGTTGGGCCTCTGCCTTCAGCTCAAGTCATGATCTCAGGGTCCTGGGATAGAGCCCCACATCGAGGGCTCTCTGCTCAGCAGGGAGCCTGCTCCACCCCGGCCCCCCGCCTGCCTTTCTGCCTACTTGTGATCTCTCTCTGTCAAATAAATAAAAATCAAAAAAATCTAAAAAATATATTGAAAATCATAATAGTAATAACATTTACATCTTTTCACAACCCTTTACACAGTGCTTTCGCATTTGTTACTGCACTTGAAGTAACAATCTTGGAGATTGGTACTATTATTAATCCTATTTCATAGAGGTATCAAAGTCATCATGAATATATGTAACTTGTCAAAAGACACTCAGCTTTTAGGTGCTAGAGTAAGAATTTTGTCTTATAGCCTGTCCTCCACTCTTTCATACCACTCACTCTAATAACTCCACGTAGATCAAAACTCTACCCTCCTTCCAGAGAAGGAAGTATCTAGAGTCTATTTTCAAGAGCACAAACACTGATCATTTTGCTAGGCAAGGACTTCCTTATAAGCAGGGAAAGAAGGAAGGAACAAACATGATGAGATCATCCATCTACCACTTATAAACCCCAAATGTACACTTCATCCAGTCTGGTGGTCCTACATCTTACTAACTGTGCGTAACCAACTATATGTAAAATTCATATTTTCCCAGGGTGCCTGGAGGTTTCAGTTAGTTAAGTGGCTACCTTCGACTCAGGTCCCTGCTCAGCGGGGAGTCTGCTTCTCTTTCTGCCCCTCACTCTACTCTTATGAGCACGCTCTCTTTCTCTCACTCATTCAAATAAATAAATAAAATTTTAAAAAATAAATTAATTAGATAAAATCCACCTTTTCTTGAGCATAATATTCATCCCTCAAAATACTAGCCATCCACTCTGTCCTCAATTAGATCTTGTGTGTTCTTTCAGAGCAAACTGTTTTCTTCCTCTGTGCTACTTGAGTCACACAAATAAAATAGCACTTACTATCTTATATAGCATAGTTAATTATTTTCATACCAGTATGTCCCACTGATCTGGGAGTACCTTATAAACAAGGTCCATGTGGGGTATGAGGCTGGTTCAGTGGGTGGAGCATGTGACTCTTGATCTTGGGGTTGTGAGTCCAACGCCCATGTTGGGTGCAGAGCTTAAATAAATAAACAAATAAATATTTCAAAAAATGAAACTAAACAAAAAACAAGGTCCATGTGTCATTCAGCTTGTCATTGGCACAGCACCTGATACATAGCAGATCCCAAGGAAATTATTGCTGAAAACTCACTATGGAACCTAACACTTATGTGTGACATTCTTAGCCATAAATAACTGATCCATTTTAAGAGACCACGCTTTATTAAGGCCTAACCACTGTCCCAAAGACATAGAAATTCTACTATTATAATCCTGTCTCCAAATCTAGTTTAAGAACTCTATTTTAACCACTGATGAAAATTATCACAGATCTCTAGATCATAAGGGTCCATTCACTCCACACATCAGGGTAATAGGAAATCCTATCATTTAAGTGAACCACATATAGGACAGGATGCTGAAATCCAAGACTATCCCACGCATTCCAAGGCATCCAGTCACTTGGCCAGTATTTCACCTAATCCACTGACCTAGATTATCCCATTTATTTCTGATCAGACTTTGTGGTATGCATTATATGCTAATGCAGAGATACAGTTCAGAGAGATGAAGATCTTTCCATGATCTTCATCATATTTTTCATGATTTTCCATGTTTTTCCCACTATACCATGCAGCCTCCATACACATACTTTCAATTTGAGATTAGTAATATCCAGACAAGGCAGATGAGGGGTGGTAAAGGAGGTTAAAACACAGTTCGAACCCCTGTCTCTCACTTCCTGCCATCCATTGTCCTTGGGTCTTGAAAGCTTCTGGCATCTTATTCAGTACTCTGGAATCCCCCCAAACCGGATTCTACTAAACTCTTTTCTGATTGAACTAATTCCCAGCCTCAACCTCTTGCCTCATAACTATGTCAAGGCTCCATGCAAGTTCCAAAAACCAGCTTGAATCCATTCTTCCTTTCTTCTCTTTTCTAGCCTCTAAATGGTAAATATCCTATAAAATGCCTCCTGCATCTCTGGCATTTCCCACAAATTGGTAAGTTCTCTGATACCCTATAGTACTACTTACTGACTGGTTCATCTAAAACATTCTCATGAATCCTTGGCCATCCAAAATACTATCTACTCAGAAAACTTTCTCTTCTGCTCTGGTAAATTCTACCACTAAACTTATAAACCTCAGATAATATAACAGAAATCTTGTTTAAGTAAGTTATTCCAAGTAAGTTATTCCAAGTCGCAGAATTCCTAGAAAACTAAGAACTTTAAAGGCATTCAGACTTCCCTGAAGATGGCCCCAAATGGACTAGGCATGTTGACCAATATGACAACCCTACCCCTGACTACCAGAAGACAGGGTGTCAAAATAGACCTACTAATTTAGAAGCTATCATCCTAGAGACAAACACAAGCCCTACCCTAAGCTATATACTCTGAGCTCTACCCATTGTTTTTAGTGAATTCTGATGGTGGGCATGAGAGGTCATGAAATAGAGGGTACATCTGCAGAGCCATCTCAAAGGTTTGGCAAAATGGGACAAGCACCCACCCCTCTGTTTTGGAGGCCTTGGCTGTTGCCAGAAGATAAGTATAAGCCAGTTAGAAGACAAGCACCCAGAAGGTGAAATTTACATATGAAGTAAATTTGCCACTGACTTCTCTTTGGGCTTTGCTTTTTGGCAATCCTTTTCCCTACTATATATGTTGTTTATGATTTTTGCATTCTCCCTTCTGATGATCAAGGCTGCCATTAGTGCTCATTGAAACCAGATGTTTTCCACAAGAAAATGTCAGATGAGGGGAAGGGCTAGACCTGTTATGAAAGAATGTAGGCCTTACAACTTTCCTCCTCCACAAGACTTTGCAGATTTGACTCAGGTTTCCGAACTGAAAGCCTGACACATTCTGTTTTGCTTACAGTAAAATGTAGTTTCGTGTGTTCAAATAGGACCTAGTGTCAGAAGAAAAAAAAGCACTGTGAAATATACTACTCTTTACTGTACATGTAACCGATATTAAATAAATCTACAAGGTAAAATTAGCATCAAGTATTCATAATGAATGTTAATATAAAATAAGGTGGAAGTTCAGAAACCTTACTTAAATTTGGCTGAAAATATGTCATTACCACCACTGAGACTATCTGCCCCATGAGTCCCCAACCCATCTATATGGCTCTTTGTATTCTTGCTTCCTTTTCACTTCTTAGGTCTTCCCTGGCTTCTGTGAAACCAGAAATTCGGCTTTTTCTATAAGCTGGTTAGGTGTGGGTTATCACTTGCAACAAAGAATCTTGACTAAAATGCCATGCTATGCATTAGAATTTTGTGTTCAAACTCCTGGGTGGGCAGTTTGTTTTATAAGCAATCTGCAAACATTAGGAAAAGTGCCTACAGATTTCCTGTTACCTACAATCCTTACAACACACCAGTGAGGTAGGAACCATCTTCTCCATGCCCCCTGAGAAAGCCGAGACTCAGACACTAGCTCAAGAAACGAATGGCTGACACACTGGGGAGGAGTCCACCTTGGCGGAGGAGACTCAGAATTCCATGGACCTCCTCAAGAAGTTGGGTGAGGGGGCAGGTGAATATCAATTCCAACTACTCTTAGTAAAAAGCCTGACTGGTGTGCTGGGGTAGGTTGTTCCCTTCCTCGCTTATCAGATCTACAAGTTTTCTGCATCGGATTAGACAGACTGGGCTGGGGATGGGGCTGGGGTGGAAAGCGGGTAGAGGGAGTGGTGCTCCAGGGCAGCTGGCGAGGGGGGCAGGCAGGTGCATGCAAGTTTGACTTTTATTCTGCTTCACCCCACAGTGTCTCAGGTCCCACTCCAGCCACCTTTGGCCCATCTCATCCGGCCACAGACACAGAATAAAAGGAAGACCGGCTCCTACAACTGCTGACGGACCGAAAAGTCCTCACTCCTCCCTGGCTCTTCTTTCCTGCGCTGCAGCTTTTCCCTCCTTCTCTGGCTACAATGTCACAAACACACAGGCGGCAGCATTCGCATGGAACAATGCACAAGTAAGCGTTATTACAAGGTGAAGGGACTCTAGGGAAAAGAGCAGGGGTTACCCACCCTGGCTAGGATGGCTGGAGCCCTGCACTCACTGGAGGAAACCTTCTCACCCTGAAACTATCCTTAAGCCCCCAACCTTCCTGACTTCAGAACCCCGTCTTGGATTCCCTTGTTTCTCTCTCTTTTCTGTCGAATCTCACAAGTTCCTTCAGCCTCATCCTTTTTCCACATATAAAGCCCAATACCAACCCTATACCTGTTATTGGTGTTGGGGGTGAGGGTGAGTTTGGCTCTCAGTGATGCCCATTCTTGTGCTCTAGGATCATCCATGATTTAAAAAATATTTAATATAGAGGGTCATATTTTACATCAGGATTGCATTCTAAAGTTGGCGTGTAAGGCAAAATTTACGTAGTCAAAATTACCCTGGAAAATCCCTTAAGCCTCCCAGTAAAAAATGTACGATTCTGTAGTTACAAACCGCACAGTAATATGTGTAGACAGTAATATGCATAGCATATAACTAAAAAAACGAGTGCAAAATACAATTCTGCAGTATTTTTAATTATCAACAAGAAAGGGCATAGCTGAACTCGAATAAATTCGGCGGGATGCTGAGGCTACTCCTCCGTGTCTTTCCCCAACCCCCACAGGCTTTCTGCGCACTCCTCTAAGTAGGCTTAAGGGCTCCATTTACATGAAAAGACAGACAGCTCCGGGAACCTTTGAGGCCTTCTCTTAAGATACACAATCACCACAAAAGGAAAAGGGAGAGCATTCTTTCACACAGATCTCTTTTCCTGTTTTTGCCTTGTGGCAGGAACAAAAGACGATTTCTGAAAGAGAAAGCCCGCAAGAAGTGCAGGCAATCATGGCTGTTCTGGGCTGTGAACGATGCCCAGTTTTAGGCTTTCTTTAGCTGTGATATCCTGGGGATGCAGGAGTCCGCCTGACCCATTGGCCGAAGGTCTCTGAAGGATGTGCCCGCCTTAAGAGGAAATCACTTCTAAGGAACCAAGCAGAATTGAATTAGAAACATGCACCCTAGCTGAAGCCTGGGGTAGAACAAAGCTTATGTTAAGCCCTTAAGGATTAATGGAAGATTAATAATTTTTGCAAATATGCTCACAGTCCTTAACTCATTCTCCAAGTATATCTTGAAATATGTTATCAATGATTATTTATGTCACTGGTTGAATGTTTTCTTAAATGTGAGAAAAACAGCTTTTATCACTAGCCTCACTGTCTTCCTCTCCTGCCCATTTCCCCCCTCCCCACATACAAATACACAAACAAGGTCTCATTCACACTGGCCACCTTTTTGTTGAATTCTCCAAGCTTGGTCCTACCCCAGGGCCTTGACATCAATTATTTCCAACTATCTTGAATGTTTTCCTCAGTTTTCTCATCATTTAAGTCTCAGCTCAAACTTTCTGCTCAGAGAGGCCTTCTATAACTACCCATTCCATAGCAGCCCGTCTCTCCACCACTGCCCACCCACCTCCCTGCTGTCACCTGCCTTGTTTTTATTTCCCTTGACACATTTATCACTATTTAAAAATACTACAAATATTTGGGGGTATTTGTTGTTGTTGTCTTTTTTGCTTTTGTCTGAGTTCCTCCACTAGAGCTCCTGTGAGGACAGAATCTCTGTCTTGTTTACCATTCCCTCCTCATAGTCTGGTTCGTGCCTGGCTCAGAGTAGGTGGGCAATAAATGTCTGATGAGAGAATAAATCATTTTCAAGCTAAACAGACATAAAGCTGTGGGCCATATAGCCTTAGCCCTCCTGTCTGGACCACAGCATGAGGCCCAGGCTGCCATGCCTATCCTGTCCCTCGTACTTTATGCACCAGGGAGAGGTCAAGAAAGAAAATGAAGCTTGAAGAGGTCAACTTGCAAGTGTAAAGTTATAGAGAGCCAAGAATTATCATAGAATTGATAGGTCTGAGATTTCTCTATATACCATTTTCCCTCTCTGACTACTGAAAAAAGGGGAGAGATGTCAGAGATGTGGAACCATCACCCATCAGGAATATCGGGTCCATCACTGTCTGAAATCCCCAACAGAACTTAGTTGCCATGCTATTAATGAAGACCTAGGCTCCTACTAACTGGCCAAGCCAGACTCAGTAAGAACATAGGGTTCTAATCTAGGATATTATGGGGGAAGCAAGCATGGCTATGACATAACCACTAGATCCATGATGCTTTCTTATTTCACTAAAAGAATATACACCTCCTTTTACAGTACCTGTTGAAATCAACTCAACAGAACTTACTAAGTACCTTGCAGACCAGACACTATGCAGAGAGCTACAGAGGACACTGAGATGAGAATCAGTGGGCTCAGTATCAACAACTTGACTGTGGGAGGCATAAGACAAACGTAAATGTATAAGGTTAAGAGAAGTACCAGAAGAGGCCCAGAAAGTGCTCAGTTATTACTATCATGAATAATCTACTCAGAAGGTAATATACAGAAGGCTGATGGACCCAATAATAACTTTATGTGTCCCTGTAATCTGAGCTATGGAAAGCACCGGAATAGCCAGCTACAGAATAAAGGATATAGCAGTATGATAGTAAAAAACCATGACAAACAAATATTTGTCCCCTTCCAATGTGACAGACATCATCCTTGTTACCTCTACAAGGATTATTTAAATTTTATAATAACCATGTAAGGTAAAAATTCTATTTTTATCCTGTGTTACACATGAGAAATGTGGAGCTCAGAGAGCTGTGATAAAGGACATGAATGGGGACACATCAGCATTGGGCCCAATCTTGACTCAGCACCCAGTCCCCTTGTCATTCCCCAAAACCATTTCCTTGATCAAAAGGTCATATAACCCACCTGTGTGAGACAGAAAACCCACACATCGAATGATTCTCCAAATCCAGCTTTTTTTAGTGATAATTACACAAACTTGCGAATTAAAGACAAACAAACAAAAATATGGATGTAAGGAAAGCTACAGAACCCAGAAGGCGATTTCTTTTCCAGATGGCACAGAAATAATGTTATCAATTTTCAGCTATATGATTTATTTTTCAGAAATTTCTGGTACAAATATCCACTGGAAAATATCTAACTACAAAACAAACAAAGAGACTAAAATAAATGTAATCACTGACTGCTTACCAAAATTTTCTAGGATGACTAAGAGAATTTAATTTTATAAAATGTGTTGCCAGCTTCTTTGACTTGACCTGAATGCTAATGTAAACAATACACTGGTGCCCTGTGCACGTACCTCCCACAGACCTGTGCTCATCCTCAGGTCTACACTTCATTGTACTTGGAATCATATGAAAACAGAGCCATTTATAACCATATTGTCAAATAACAACTGGCATTCTTGACCTTGTCCAATTCTCCAGTCCCTAAAAAAAGGCAAGTGCCTTCTTACTAAATCACATGTGATGAACCCAGCCAAGGCCTTTTAAGAATTCTATCTGTGCTCTGAGTTTTGAAACCATCCTCCTTTTCTTTGCATTTTGTTCAGTGTTTTCAAACGAGAAAGCAAGCAGACAGGCTGGATGGAAGAAAGATTGAGTGAGGAAAGACCAACATCCACAACTTCCTAAAATCCTCCAGCTTCCTCTAAATGTGATTTCCAACATTGAAAAATCCATTCACATGCATCTAAAAGTAACATTTAGGGGCTCCTGGGTAGCTCAACTGCTTAAGCAGCTGCCTTTGGCTTTCGTCATGATCTCAGCCAGAGTCATGACCCCTGATGTGAGCCTGATGTAGGGCTCAATCCCAGGACCCTGAGATCATGACCTGAGCTGAAGGCAAACGCTCAACTGACTGAGCCACCCGGGGCACACCTTATTACTTTTTTTTAAAGGAGTTTTTCTTTTTTCTTGATCCTATCACCCATTTCTCTTCCCTTCTCACCGTCACACCCCCAAACTCTGGCAATCACTAAATTTGTTCTCTGGCTCTATGAGTTTGTTGTGCTTATCATTGTTGTTGTTTAATTCCACAGATAAGAGAGATCATATGGTATTTGTCTGTTTCATTTCACTTAGCATAATGCCATCAAGGTCCACCCATGTTGTTGCAAACAGCAAGATTTCATTCTTTTTTATGAATCAGTAATATTCCATCACATGAATATATACCACATCTTCTTCATCTGTTTACCCATAGGTGGAGACTTGGATTATTTCCATGTCTTGCCAATTGCAAATAATGCTGCAGTGAACATGGGGGCGCAGGTGTCTCTTTGAGACTGTGATTGTATTTCCTCTGGATAAATATCCAGAAGTGGATTTGCTAGATCATGCAGTAGTTCTATTTTTAATTTTTTGAGGAACCACACCATACTGTTTTCCATAGTGGCAATTTACTCTTTCTACACAGCAATTTACTTTTTTAAAAACATGAAGTATAAAAGAAACAAAAGACACAGACTCTACTTCTACAGTGCTTATAATTAAGTTAGGAGGCCAAAAATCATCACAGAGAACATGTTAAAATCTTACTATATCTGTAGACATAAAATTTAGGGTTTTATAGTATCTATAATGGGAATCTTTCCCAAAAAATTACCAATCCCATAACCTTAACAAATGTTTTCATTTATCCATATTCCCCTCTCATCTTGATTCATATATACACAACTGTATAATTTTGTATTGTTTTTATTGCTTACCATCCTACAAAAATTCTAATCAATGCATAATATTTAAAAATCATTTAATTTGAAATTATTATCAATAAATGCACAGTGTATTAAGTGTGTATACTATAGTTGAACTAGACATTATTCCATTGTTAGACACTGGGACATCTTTCCTTTTGTACTGAATGTTGCAATTAGTTGGACTGGTGCATTGATCATTTTGTAATTTTTTTTTCAGTTTCATATTTTCTTGCTTTTCCCTTAGATCCTATATCCCTAGCAATAAAACGTTACATATGAACTTCATTCTTAGAAATATCAATTACTTTTAATCTCTTTAATATATCTTACGTGAATAGAAGATTCTATGTTGATAACTTTAGTACTTAATGGAACTCTATTAGGCTGCTTCCTGTGCCAAAGCTTATCTTTTTGTACAAACTGTCAGATCTGTAGAAGTGTAGTGGCAAGAGAGGCTGGTGAAAGATTAAGACAATAGGTGGTGGGATTTGACCCAGGCCTTGGAAATACACCAGGATGGTGAACTGACTGCAGAGAAAAAGGACACTAAAGAGAAGGAAAAGGGCTTGGGAGGAAAATCAAGTCATTATAACCAAAGTAAAATGACTGAGCAGTGTGCTTTCCCGGCCCATTTCCCTGAGAACAGAAGAGGTATCCCTGGGGAATAGCTGTGACCAGGAGGAGAAGGGACACACTATGGAAAAGACTGAGAGCCAGACACAAGCACTGAGACCTTCCCAACTAAAAGTTATCCAGAGTCACAGTCATCAAATCAGATGAAACATTTAGTGGACTACCTGATACGTCAAAAAGGGGACTTCAGGTACCCAAATCTTTCTGGCAGAATGAAGAGGCACCTCTTATCCTCTCCATAGAGAACACTTTGCAGCATCAAATGTCAAGGGGCGTGTCAGAAATGGCCAGGGAAATGGCCACCAACATTGGACAGGATAGGTTACAAGGGTGGTGTAACTTCAGTTATGAGGGCTATACATCCAGGAACCAGCCCACAAATTCCATGCCAAAATAGGGTAAATCTAGAGGCATTTGTCAAATTCAGTGTGTCATCTGACCCAATCTAGTCAGAGGTAAGGTGCAGCACATATATACGTTGACCACAGTATACTGTCCTGGATCCAGATGAACTTTCTTTGCACAGTATTTATTATTCTAATAAACTAAATGGAATGTTTAGAGATGACTGGAGCAATCTGATTGGCAAACTTACAGGGCATTAATTCTTCCAAGGTGACTGGTGCATAAAAAGTGAAACTATAGCACTCATATAAACAATCCACCTGCCTCGTTTCCCCCACCCAGGCACCTCTAATTTTCAGCTTATGTTAGCTGTAAGACGAGCTAATGTTTTTAGTGTAGAGAAATGGCATTATTCCAGACATAGAACTTACTTTAAGAAAAAGAGGACAAATTGTATAGCCATACAGACTGTATCAATAGGTATCCATGACCAGGGACTACAATGAACTGCTACTACATTTCAGCAGAGAGGTGAGACCATGGCACGAGCATTTCAGAAACTAAATCCTGACTTATTCAGGCATCAGATGTTCCACTTTAGGTGGAAAAACTATGTGATAACTTTTGCCTGTAAATATGTGTACTTTTGAACTCATCTCAATGAAATGACCACAACTCAACAATACAGTTGAATGGTCTCACTCTTTTAGGTCCTTCCCTGTGGGTATTGTGAAAAAGAAGAGCGAATGATTGTCTTATGGGGCAAGAAGGTTATAAAAGGAGCTAGACAAGTCAGATATGAAAGCAGGCTTTGAAACTATGGGGCCAGACAAGCCCCATAGAGAGGTACACATCCTCTTTCCTGGGTCTAGACAAGCAATGAGGTAGGTGCCCTCTAAAGTCAATTCTTTCTTTTCTTTTTCTTTTTCCTTTTTTTTTTTTTAAACCTAAGGTCAATTCTTAATTATCTCCAGTTAACTGTCTTACACTTACCTTTACTGTTATTCTCCACCTCTCACTGATATTATTAATATTATTAACCCTTTCTATCAACCTTTTTGTTTACCTCCATTTCTAAGTTTATTCTTAGACTCCAAAGAGGAAACATTTTTGGAAAATACTTTGAAACACAAACCTTGAGATATTAATGTTTTCAGAGTGGACAGCAAGAGAGGAAAAGGAAAAGAAAGAAAAGGAACAAGAGCACAGTGAAAGAGGAAGAGGACAAGAAAGAAACGAGGAAGAGAGAGAGTGGGAAGAGAGGTACTCAGCGGAAAAGGGGGAGTACTTCTTAAGGAATCTCCACACTGTTTTCCAAAGTGGCTGCACCAACTTGCCTTCCCACCAACAGTGTAAGAGGGTTCCCCTTCTTCCATATCCTCTCCAACACTTGTTGTTTCCTGTCTTGTTAATTTTGGCCATTCTACCTGGTGTAAGGTAGTATCTCAGTGTGGTTTTGATTTGAATCTCCCTGATGGCTAATGATAACAAACATTTTTTCATGGGTCTGTTAGCCATTTGTATGTCTTCTTCGGAGAAGTGTCTTCATGTCTTCTGCCCATTTTTTTATGTTGATTATCTGTTTTGTGTGTGTTGAGTTTGAGGAGTTCTTTATAGATCTTGGATATCAGCCCTTCGTCTGTACTGTCATTTGCAAGTATCTTCTCCCATTCCCTGGGTTGCATCTTTATTTTGTTGACTGTTTCCTTTGCTGTGCAGAAGCCTTTGATCTTGAAGAAGTCCCAAAAATTCATTTTCGCTTTTGTTTCCTTTGTCTTTGGAGACATATCTTGAAAGAAGTTGCTGTGGCCTATGTCGAAGAGGTTACTGCCTATGTTCTCCACCAGGATTCTGATGGATTCCTGCCTCACGTAGAGGTCTTTTATCCATTTTGAGTTTATCTTTGTGTATGGTGTAAGAGAATGGTCAAATTTCATTCTTCTACACATAGCTGTCCAATTTTCCCAGCACCATTTATTGAAGAGACTGTCTTTTTTCCACTGTATATTTTTTCCTGCTTTGTTGAAGATTAGTTGACCATATAGTTGAGGGTCCACATCTGGGCTCTCTACTCTGTTCCAATGGTCTATGTATCTGTTTTTGTGCCAGTACCATACTGTCTTGGTGATCACAGCTTTGTAGTAAAGCTTAAAAATCAGGCAACATGATGCCCCCAGTTTTGTTTTTCTTTTTCAACATTTCCTTAGCAATTCAGGGTCTCTTCGGGAGATTTCTTAAGAAATTAAAAATAGAGCTTCCCTGCAATTGCACTATTGGGTATTTACCCCAAAGATACAGATGTAGTGAAAAGAAGGGCCATCTATACCCTAATGTTCATAGCAGCAATGGCCACAGTCGCCAAACTGTGGAAAGAACCACGATGCCCTTCAATGGACAAATGAATAAAAAAGATATGGTCCATATATACTATGGAGTATTATGCCTCCACCAGAAAGGTGAATACCCAACTTTTGTATCAACATGGATAGGACTGGAAGAGATTATGCTGAGTGAAATAAATCAAGCAGAGACAGCCAATTATCATATGGTTTTGCTTACTTGTGGAGCATAAGGAATAACACGGAGGACATGGGGAGATGGAGAAGAGAAGGGAGTTGGGGGAAATTGGAGAGGAGATGAACCATGAGAGACTGCGGACTCTGAGAAACAAACTGAGGGTTTGGGAGGGGAAGGGAGTGGGGGGCTGGGTGAGCCTGGTGGTGGGTATTATGGAGGGCATGTATTGCATGGAGCACTGAGTGTGGTGCATAAACACTGAATTCTGGAACACTGAAAAGAAATAGAATAGAAAAAAAAAGAAAGAAAGAAAAGGGAGGGTATGAAAGGGGAAGGAGAGGGAAGAGAATAAGCAACTCTAGTTAGAATCATAAAGAGTACTTTTCCAGAAGTGAAGGGATCAAGGCAACAGAGAGGGATATGCTGGACTGTTTTTTAGCCCTTCCCAAATCACCTCTTAATCACTCAGCACCTAATGAGTATTGCTAAAGCCCAATGGTACACCTTGCATTCAAACAGATAGAGGCTCTTCATAATGTTTATGCCATGGACCGCCTGGTGGTTTGATGAAGCCTATGGACCCCCTCCCAAAAATAGTGTTTCTAAGTGCATAAAATACATAGGATTACATAGAAAACCAGTTTTATAGAAACCTAGTTTCTAAAATAATTTTTAAATATGTGAAATATTAGTAAATATGCTTCTGAATCCATTACACAGCAAAATCCAGTAGTGGGTCTCATATGAATATATGATGTTAAAGTAATGATGAGTATAAAAATATTTCAAGATACCTAAAACAACTAAAATGTAATATTGAATATCTGTAGTTTAAAATCACGGGTACTGCTAATATTACTGTGGTTTGTTGCCTACATTCAGAATTGAAGGAAATGTCCATTTCAGTGATAAAGATTAGTGAAAATGGAGACGTAATTCCTTTCTCATCCAATTTCGGAATTCAGAAGTGGGGAAGAGCAGGTCCATTTGACACTAGGATAAGAAACGCTTATTCTATTCTCATATAAAGAAATAAAAACAACTGGAAAAGTTAGTCTCTCTTGTTTTATGAACCTTTTAATTTAAGGGCAGCATCAGAGTCCACAAAATTATGCAGACTAAAGTTGCTGAAAAAACCAAGAACTCCGAAGAAACGTGACTGAAAAAACAACGAACATGAAGTGGCACTAATTATAAAGGCTCTTAGGAAAGGCAAGTCCTTTCCAAAGTCCTAAAAAAATACTAACATATTAGTGGCATTGACTAATTGAAAAAATTAAATTTGAGCCCCACCTCATATGACACATCAAGGTGAGAGCCAGACAAATAAGAATGATATATAATGAAGACTACTCAAAACACTAGGGAAAAAATGGGTATTTTTCTTGTTTGTTTTTAGTGATTTTGAGACAGAGTAGGATTTAATACAGTACTTGAGGCTTAACAAATATACTAGTAAAACATATGGCAAAATAATGAAGTGGGGAAGAGTGTGGGCTCACAGATCAGACTGCCTGGGTTTACACCACTTCTATTTATATAGAAATGTATATATATATATACCCTCTGCCTTAGTTTCTTCATCAGTGAAACAGAGATAACAGAACCTACTTTACAGGTTTGTTATATAGAGTAAAAATATATAAATTTATGTATATACAACAGTTGACATGGCAGCTAAGTGCTAAAAAATGTTTTATTTTTATTATATAAATATGTGTTATTATTATTGTCATTATTATAGCTTCTTTTAAGGTCGTTTTAAGCCTAAAAAAAAGAGGTGATAAAGGAAAATACTAATACAGTTGATTATATAAAAATTTAAGACTTGTATAATCTGTTATGGTTATCTGCTATGGTTCTATCAACAAAATTAAAAGACAAATGAAAAACTAAGGAAAATAATTGAAATAAATATGAAAGACAACAGGTTAATAGCCATACCATATAAAGAGTTCTTATAAATCCATATAAAAACACACATTAACATTCCAGTAGAAAAATGAATAAAGGACATAAACAGAAAACTCACAGTAGACAAAATACAACATGTAGACAATTTGTTCAAAAAAAGATTTCAGGATGCAAGAAAATAGCTAAAGTAAATGTTAAATAGAAAAATACTGGGGGGTGCCTGGGGGGCTCAGTAGGTTAAAACCTCTGCCTTTGGCTCAGGTCATGATCCCAGGGTCCTGGGATTGAGCCCCGCATCGGGCTCTCTGCTTAGCAGGGAGCCTACTTCCTCCTCTCTCTCTGCCTGCTTCTCTGCCTACTTATAATCTCTGTCAAATAAATAAACAAAATCTTTAAAAAAAATAAAATAAAATAAAAATATTGAGCCAAAACTACACACAGTGTGTTAGTTTTGTAAATACTTGCACAAATACATTGAAAACTTCATAGAAGTAAATACACGAAAATGTTAAATCCTAGTTAGAGGATTATGAGTAAGTGATTTTTATTTTCTTCTTCATATTTTTCTGCCTTTGTGAGTGGAGAACTTGGCCAAATTTACAATGAGGAACATTCCTTTTTGATTAAAACACATACACATACACACACATAGAGCATTGCTTGAAAAAGTGAAAAATTAGGAGCCATCCAACTGTCCATCAATAACAAATGGGTTAAAAATACACATAATCTGTATGCATGTATTTAATATAAATAAGCAACTGTTAAAAAAGAATACAGCATATTTCTTTCTGCAGTGTTTTCACATAAAAAGAAACAACTTGCAAAACAGTTTATGTAAGCATGACCCCATTTAAAATACTGTGTCTATTTCTCCATTATTTGGCAAAAATATGTGTGTGTGCATGCACTCACACGCATGGCATGCCTGGAAGGAGGGGTGGTGAAGGACAAGTAGGAAAATAGATTAAGGCCTGGGGGAGTGTACAGAATTTCCAGAATCGACAGGACCATGTTCACATTCACATGTAAATTCAAAAATACATATCCACACTGGATTTACATAATTTAGATGGCTCCTATTTCTCCATTCACATAATTTCTCAAGACCTACACAGACTATTTCCAGGAAAACCAGAACCTAATAGTGCTCTAAAGCCCAAAATGTCCACAGCTAAAATACAAGTAAGTGTGGTGTGTGTGTGTGTGTGTGTGTTACATTGTATTTTGCTGTTTTCAAGTTTTAGCTGCCTGGTTATAGGTATACTTAATTCCTTCAGGCTGTAGGATTAAAAAAGGAATTTGGGTTCTTTCTCTTCTGTAGAAGCTACAAAAGACCCTTTAGAAATAAGGGACTTACAAAGAAAGTCTTCTGGCTCTGAAAGATACTTCTTTTAAATTCTCAATAAAAATCAGTTCCTTCCTGCACCTTACAGGTTACAAAGCCTTCCCCAAATGGCAGACAGGTCCATCTTTATGGGCATGGCTGAGTGAGAACTGTGTTCAGTCATAACAGACCCTGGTGTTTTTCCTATAACATCAGAAAATGGAGAATTTCTACATAAATGTGTTAGCATAACATCTTTAAACAACATTTATTCCTTCTCATTATTGAAAACAACAGTATTTCACATTTTTATAAGGGTTGAGCTGGAAAAGCACAGCACTAACATCTCAAAAAAATCTTCAGAGCAATGAGCCAAGACTCTGGGTCCCGCAGACATGGAGGCAACTTCAGGTGGCTTGTGAACACGGGGAGACAGTGGTGTGTTTGCAGGGCACTTCAGAGAACAGAAGCCCATCATGGGAAAGTCTTTTTCTTAAAATTATTTCCTTTATTCTGTTCTCCTAAACATTAGAGTCAAGTGACAACTCCTCCACATTCCTTCAAAAGTTCTAACAGGTTTTAAGCTATTTACCAGCATTTAAAAGAGAAAAAGACTCTTCCTTTCTGTAGCTACATTCCCCTCTGAAAACACAACACATGCTTGGCTCTTTCACCTCATGCTTTTAAGAAGGAATTTTAATGGGATGGAGCTCCTCGAGGTGCACAAACTTAGGGGGGAGGAGCACAATAGTAAATTATACAAAAAGACTGAGCCCACTGGCCACTGCCAGTGATGTAAAGTCCATAAACAAAATGTGTCTTAAAGAAAAAAAAAATTCCTCCTTGAAAGGTGCGACAGAAGAAGATGAATCGCTGCTTTTTCTCTGTGTCTGTCATACAAGAGCCAAGGACTTGTCAATGACTCCAAACAGCAGGGCCTTGACAACTGGTCAAAGACAACGTTGTTTTGTCCAGCGTCTCTCTGCTCTCTGGAAGCATTTTCCTCCCAATTAATGTAAGTTATGAGGCTGCACTGAGGAGCTCAATAAAATGGAGACTCGAGAAGATTCGCTGGCTCTTTCATGCTGAAAACCACGGTAAACTGATAGCTACAGCTTGTGTCCACGAGGGTGCAGGTGCCGGAACTTCTGGTCAACCTCTGCTCACAACTGTGAGCCCCCAGCTCTCCTCTGTCATCCTGTTTAGCCAATATTCTCTCCTCTGCTATGAATGCCCCTACCCCAACACACTATGCCTCAACTCTACACTCCTGTTTCTTGTGGCTAGACCCCAGCTCCTCAAGTCTCTGGTTTTGAGATGTCGTTCGGATGTAGGTGTCAGGCCCTCAGTGAATTAAGGCTGTGAGCAGGGGCTGGGCAACACCCAAACGGCCTGTTCCCAGAGAATTTGGCCTATTCTGGAAGTGGGTTTCTTTTTCCCCCATGGATAAAAATAATAAAACCACTACCCCTGTGTTGTTCGCTTTGGAAATACAAATCCAAAGAATTCTGCCAAGATACGAAACCATCTAATTAAAGAAATTGTTTAAATTTGGGTTATTTCCCTTAAAAGTAAACTACACAGCTCTATACCTTGAACATTATAATGAGAAAATTAAGCTGCTTGACTCAGAAACAAATATAGAAGCAAGCCGTGACTCATTTTTACCATTGTTCTATTCCAGAAACTTAAAAGCATGGCCTGCATAGCGAAGATCCACATAAAAATGCACAGACACATTTGCTGTAGTCCTAAGAGCAGAAGATATCAATTAATTGGAGGGTGTGAAAATAAAGACAGAACAAATGGTGGGGTGGGGTGGGTTGGGGTGGGGGGAATAAGGAGGGAGGAGTGACAAACAACAGCAAAAATATAAATAATTCAGAATGGATGCTACATACAAAAGTGGGAGCAAAGCCAGGCTATAGTTCAGAGACTGGATGTAGGGTTATTTTGTGCAACACATTGATTCACTAAAGCACCAAAGCAGCTATTAGAGGAAACAATAAAGAGGTCCCCTCCCCCTGGAAATTTGAACCCTGCTTTGGAATTTTTATGACATTTCATTCTTAACAAACAAGAAAGTCTCACAGTCCCCTTGTAGCTTCAAAGCAGCACTGGGGTGGTGGCCTGCGATAGATGCCCTTGGTCTGATTTATAGATGTTGCTTCAGGTATGCTCAAAAGTCAAAGAGTTTATTCTTTATGAAAGAGAAGCAGCTCTGGCAGGCAGACCGATAAAGCTCCCCAACCTATGGGCTTATCCGGATGACTGCCGCTCACCTGGGTCACTTCTACAGGCCCTCAATTTGCCCGTGCCTTCCCTGTAAAAGTAGGGTCGTACCAGCAGCCCTAGCTCCAAACTACAAATGTCCTGAGATTCCCAGGTAGAAAGTAGTGGACGGTGTGGTGGGAGTCCCTGTGTAAAACTACACACCAGTTACTCTTCGTTTTATGCAACAAGTGGGCTGCTGAAAAGTCAAGCTTTAAATACTTCTTTTTTCGTGTTTGTAAATGGAATCATTTACAATTCACATCAGGAACTTGCTATTTAATGAAATCCGATTGTGGTTCCAGCTGTAAAGCACAGAATCCTTCCGTAATTAAAATAAAATCTTATTTTGGATCCATTTTAGACATTCAGACTTGGTTTCACTAGAGTTCCTTTAGAGTAAGGAAGGAACTTACTGAGTGTCCACTTAGAGTGTTATCCCTAGTCATATGTATTTTGTTTGGTTTTAATGCTACTCTTTTCTTTTCCAGCAAAGACTCCAAGAAGTATTTGTGGACCCCAAATTCCCACTCTTCACAGCTTGGAAGGACACACCTGGTGCTGCTGCTTTCCTTAGCCTGGTGAGAGGAGCCCAGGTGGAACAGACACTTGGAGAGTGTGGAGACACCAGCAAATCATTAGGGAGGAAAAAAAAAACCCCAAAACAAAAAAACAACTGGAGGCAGTGTTGCCCCCACCATGCAGCAAGATTTCTAAGCTAAAGAACTGAACCACCATCCAGCTGCACTTTAAAAACACAAGCCTGTTTTGTATACCTGAGTCGGTGAGGCCAGCATCTTCCGGCTGACCCAGGTCTGCCACGGCTGCCACAGCTGCCACAGCCACAGACACGACCGACTCAGGGCAAGGACTTGGGCGCCTTTGCCCCGGACCCTCGATGAGCTGCTGGCGCTCAGGGCAAAAGTGCCAGTGCCACTGGGGGCGTCTACTCCGATCTGCCATTTCAAAGCAGCTGCCTGCAGGCCCTGTCTGCCCTCTGCTAGGGGAATGCAATGGAGCAGAAAAAAATAAAATGCTGGGGAGCTGGGAGGTGGGGACAAAAAGAAAGAAAGAAAGAGGGAAACCTTAAAGGCACTATCTTGGAAGCATATGTTTTAGAATCACTGCAGCCAGTTCCCTGTCAAGAAAATATTGGCTAGGTTGTCTGGTCCGATCTCCTGCAGCCCAGGATGGCTTCTGCCTCCCAGCTCAGGTCTCTCAACCAAGAGTAGCAAGAAACAAAGGAGACCTCACTTTGTGGTGTAGTCATTCTGCCACCTAGTGTTACATATCAAAACAAACCAATGACCACTTGATGCGTTAAAAGAGGAAAAAGAGAATGGAGAACACTGCTCGTGGCATTTGTTTTTTCCTTTCTAGAAAAGAACATCCTTTCCTTATCCTGGAAGCCTGGGAAGGCATCACCAACTTTTACAACAGTCATTTTCTCCTTTGAACTGAAAGCCAAAGAGCATTATTAGGTCTGCAGTTTCGGATGTGAAGGAGAAAGGAGTTAACGTCAAAACACATCTTAATGATTTCTTAAAAGACCAATGCTTCCCGGAAGGAGGAATATAAGGTCAGGGCAATACCTCCATGTAAAATAAATATCACAGATACGATAATACAAACCAGGAAGCAAAACCACATAGGACTGGGTGGGGACGGCATACCCCTGCACTTTCTGCCCTAGAGAAGAGAAGAAAAAGCAAGCAGAAAAAAACCACGGATTTCTACTTAAGGCATCATCGCTTCTATAGCTAACTCACGGGGAGGTCATGAATAGGCTGTAGCCTACTGGAGAGAAATTCTTGGGTTTGAGTCCCAATTCCATAGCTTCCTGGCTGGGCTGGGTGAACTGTTCAGGATCACTGAGCTGTGATCTGCTTTACTAGAAAACAACTGTACTTATGTCTATTCTTCCTTCATTCACAAAACTGTCCGAGAGGATCCATTAGGTAATGTGCGTGAAGGCATTCTGTCAACTATTGAGCACCATGAAGACCATTTCCCCATGCTATTATTTCTTTCTCAGGTTTACCGTTTACATGGCCCCTGGTGGAAAGAGTTTGGGTAACCAACCTGTCCTAGAGTGCTAGTGTTTACCCTCAAATAAAGTGCTTTTATGGCTAAAAGAAATATTAAGTAAGAAATATTCAAATATTCACGTAACAAATGAAAACACCCCCCCCCAACTGGACTAATGAAAAATTACCACTATAATTTTAAAATCCAGTTACTCCAAATGTTTCTCCTTAAAATTACGTTCCCTTGAGAATGATAAGGTTATCTTGATTAGCTGTTTCTACTAAGATTGATACAGTTGTCCAAGTTCTTAAAGTGACAGAGAGCCTGAACTGAACTTCTCCTCTCATGGGCATGGCCTGCCTGGTGATGATCAACCAAGCATCAGGAACTCTAGCTTTTCATCTCTGTTCCCACAATAACCAAGTGGGGCAACTGCAGGCAAGTCACCTAACTGCTCTCAATTTCGGTTTCCAAATGTGCACAAAGTAAAGGGTAGAATTTAAAAAAAAAAAAAAAAAATGCTCCTTCCAGTTCTAGAATGAAAAGTTGTTCTTCCACTTTCGAGAGTGAAATTCAAAGCTCAGGGTAGACCAGCTATACTGTAATTCTTGAGAAAAGTCCTAAGAGTTACGTAAATTTCCAGTCCCTGGACAGGAGGGATAGCCTCAGGAGAGATGGCCACTGCAGAGAGGTATTTGTGTGTTTTCTATCAGCATCTCTTAAAGCTGCTCAGAAACTACCGTGGGCTAAAACCAACAGATTTCGAGAAAGTGCTTACCCAGCCACCTACCTAGGCTTTCAAAATTCCAAAAGAAGATTTTGCTTCCATTTAGCTCTGAAAACACTTTTTGCTCTTTTTAGTAATATTTTTAACAATGCCAAGAAAAGAGTTCTGTTTATCCAGATTTCCTCCCTCCCTACAAATGTCAACATGACTTGGGAGTACAGCACAAACAGCCTGGAGTTTTCATGATGTGAACATCAGACCAAAGTCACATTGCAGAGGGATCAAACTCGGAATATGATTGCCAATAAAGGATACCACTCATGCCTAGAAAAAGCCAGCCCTTGATTTCTCTTTCAGAAATCATAACCGCAGTGGGTTTACAAGCTCTTCTTGCCATATGAAAGCCACCTTATTTTAAATGTCCCAGATACCCTCTCCCTTGGGGTGATGCCTGTGCCTAGTCTTGTAAACAATGCTCATCTTTGCTCAGTCCCACTGGTGGCTGCTAGGTCTGTATATGTCGTGGATACATTTGGGCCAGGAAGATTTAGTCCTTTACCTTCCCCCAACTACTGGAACTCCCATCACCCATATCAAAAGGATTTTTTCAGGCCTTGCCAATAATCTGCTGGAGGCCATGGAAACAAACTTAATCAGGGTTCTCATCAATCTTTCTCCGCTGGCCAAACAGAACCAGGAGGCTAAAAGGAAAGGTGGTGGTGGACTCCTTTTTTTTTTTCCTCCCTCAAGACACACTTCAGTCCACAGAGTTGGGCCCACTCTGGATTCCTGGGAGCTAACTTTTTTTTTTTTTTTTTTTTTGAGGAAAGTTCTGGGATTTCACATTTGCCTCAAACTAAATACACATGAAACTTTGAGTCTAAATTCCACAGCGCCTTTTAAAAGGAGGGGCCTTGCCCCCCCCCCCTTGGTTTACAAAAACCCTGAAGGCTTGTTGTAGCTCATTCATTTTGGCAGTTTTCCAGGACAGCTGACAAACTGAAAATAAGCACACTGCTGTCCCCCCTCCCTTACACCGTATACTACCTTCCCCCAATCTCTGACAACCAGCACTCCTCACTTACACACACACACACACACACACACACACACACACACAGAGTCACAGACTCTCAAAAAATCGTGTAGGTGAACACCACCTCTGCCTCATGGCTCAGAGTTTAGTAGAGATCTTGAATGTTCCTGGTTTGAGATTACAAATGTGAGTCATCACTGGTTTAAATCAGGTTATAGGATTAGAGCCGTCCTCAGTATGTGAGAGCAGAAATTCACCTTTTGGGGGATATGTGTCTAAGGTCAAAAGTCTCCCTGGAGACAGGCCTGCCTCTACTCCCAAACTGCCTCTGCGTTTCTGTCCTTTTTGATAAGCAACAGGCAAAGATAGATAGGATAACGTTTGTTGCACAATTTGAAACAACTATTTGACTCCATGCTCTGGAACCCCTGTTGCAAAGCTGATTTGGGAGATAGACATAAGCAGCATCACACACGAGCAAATCCCACCAGTGCTATAAAACCAAATGATGGGCTCCAAGTAGACAACTGGTCCCCCATGAAAGGCACCACAGCCATGTGCCATTGATATATTACAAATCTGACAAACAATAGCTGGAAGTCTGCTCGACTCAAACTTAGCAGTAGGTCCAGTTCCCCAAATTGGGGAGGAGAAATAGGCACCTAATTTGTAAAGCTTTCCAGAAAGAACCACTTCCTCTGAAGTATTAAATTTATAGCCACCTCAGTTTGCTGGACCTCACCCTGCCTGGGGCTCTTCTAGATCACAATATGAGTGGAATTAAGATCCCTAGGATCAGGACAAAGCCTGATGGCCTAGAGAGGATGGAGGAAACAATGAGGACATGGGCCACAGTTCTACCTAGGTGTTTTTACCTTGGAGTCAATCAACACATCTCAGCTCTTTCGTGTTAGGATATTCTCCAACAACTCCTTCGAAAAGAAAGATGATAAGCTTTTCATACCGCCCTCACTCAACTACCAAAACGTTAGGAGATTATTTTCTTTATGAAGTATGCTGATTAATTGCCAAGGCAACACCTGTGCATCCCCCCTTTTTTTTTTGCTATGGGAAGCATTCTAGGAAATTCATGTACAAGACTGCCCAGAGATCACCCACCCATTGGCTTGGAATGCAGTGTGACCAAAGGCATTTCCAGAGAGCTCACAGGGCACAATGGCTATGCATGGGTGGATTTGCTGGATGGATTAGACAAACCAACCGCAACCTTTCCATCTTTTGTTTCGATTCCTTCCAGTAGATTGGCCTTGTTACCAATACTGATGCCAAGACTAGCAATTGCTTGCAACAAAGAATTGTTGTTAACCCCTACCCCCTGCTTCATTCACCCTAATTATTCTCCAACAATACAATGGCTTCAAAAAGCCTCCAATTGTCCAGCAGACACTATGGACCAGAGGAATCACTGAACACAAGCAGCATATCAGTAAAAGACAATACTGAAGCAGCTTCTGTCTGGGTATTTGCCCCATCTTCCCTGAGACAATGGGAGAGAGAGCTCAGGGAATAAAAAGGAAGTCCTACCCTACAGACCTTTTGTTTGTCTGCCAATGCTATATCTGTTCCAAGTTCTTGGGCGTATCCTTTACCACTCCCAAATACAGGAAAAAGCCTCAATTTCCTAGGAAATGCAGCTTCTATGTTTTTGATGAATTCTTATTGCAGCCAAATCAGACTTCAGTGAGGATTCCGGTTCGGATTTTTTTTTTCTTAAGGTCAAGTACATCTTATATACCAGAGATTTGTAGGCCACTGAGACAATTCACAGCGAGCAATAACAACATAAATAGTTCTTTCCGTAACATTTCAGATGACAGCATGGAGCCCGCCAACACATCAGCACCTTTGCTTTGTGTTTGGCTCTTTTAAACAAATAACATGCATTAACAAAGTAAATGAACAGATAAATAATAGGCTGGAAGCAGGCCAACATGAGAGGGAACTTGTTTAAGAAATTGAAATTGATATAATAATCCTGAAGGTTTCCAAGCAAGGAGAAAATTAAATGAGAGGAAGCTTCTGTTGATTACAAATCAACACGTAATTAGATTGGGAAGCACCCACAGTGATGAAATGCCAGCAGAAGTAAAAGGTCAGTTGTTTCCAATACTCAGTACTGTCAAGGCCCATGTTTAAGGAGAACAGACCAACACAGTGAGCCAGAATCCCAAAGATATCCCGGAATAAAGGGGATTCATTATAGTCTATTTGAGTCATCAAGTAGTGTATGTCCATATGTAAATGGAACATGAGACCTGGAATGTGTATAGTATGTCAGTTACTGTAGAGCAATTGAAGCAATAAAAACCGAGGCTCCAAACCATGCCCACAGCAGAGCTATAAATAAATGAACAAAGGGAAACTCAATTCCCCAAGGAAGGAAAAGGCTGGATCAAAAAAAATCAGCAAGCTCTAGACCTTAGAAAATACAAATAACACCAAGCGTGACAACTTCACCATTATGTTACTTATTAATTCTCACATGTCAGTGACCTAACCAAAAAGAGAAACTATTAAAAATATGAAATCATCCAGAAAGTTGCTTTTCACATAAAGATTTGTATAAGAAAATTTACCATAGGAAGAAATTCGAATACCTTATAGAAGGAAAAAAAAAAAAAAAAAGAAACTTCAGTTTACTGGAACTTGCAAAGGCTAAGAAATGTAATCATCTTGAAGATATGTCACTAACTAGAAAACAGGCATGATAATTCCAGGCAAGTTCGGGGTGTGTTTTCAAAAATTATAATACCAAAAATTGTGGCCACAAAAAGGGGAAAGAAATGTCATCAATTATCATATGTGAATCAAGGCAGTGAGTGATTTGAAAATAACCAGTACCAATTTACTTTAAAATCTCTCATAGATAGACCCAGCTTTTAGATATAAATTAATTCTGAAGATCATGTCTTAAATTAATAACAGTGATAATAATGCATAAGGCACACACTATTTATAGTGTCATTAGATGGTTGATATTTAAGTGCACTGTCCAGAGGCCCCTTCAAGGAAGGACTTATATAATCATGGGGTCTATGATCAGCAGATGGCCTCTGACATCAGCTCCTTTAGAGTCAGCCTTAGTTTTAGAGGGCCCCTTTCCTGAGGTCATGCCCTTGTAGGAGTAAATCACATCCTTTAACTAAGAGGCACAGTGGGGGAGGGGATGGGTATAAAGGCCACAGCACGTTCTAGAGTGAACCTCATTTTAAACCTTAAGGATGGTTCTTTTTTAGTGTAGTGCAGGGACTTTTTAAATGGAACTTGTTGCAGGATTGGCAAAAGCTCTGTTGGGTCTGTATCACAGCTCAGTTTCTCCCTCTGCTCAGTCCCACTTCTTTCCTTTCCTTTCACAAGCGTTGATCCCTGCAACGTCTTGTATCCAAAGTCTATCCAGTATCTGCTTTTGCAGAACGCAACCTGAAGCAGTTAATAGCTCCAAACTTCATTCATTCATTTTTTTTAAAGATTTTATTTATTTATTTGACAGACAGAGAGAGATCACAAGTAGGCAGAGAGAGAGGGGCAAGTAGGCTCCCTGCTGAGCAGAGAGCTCAATGTGGGGCTCGATCCCAGGACCTTGAGATCATGACCTGAGCCAAAGGCAGAGGCTTAACTCACTGAGCCACCCAGGTGCCTCTCATTCATTCCTTCAACATGTAACAAATATTTGTTTGTTTGTTTTTCAAGTAGACTCCATGCCCAGTGTGGAGCCCAACACGGGGCTTGAACTCACAACCCTGAGATCAAGACCTGAGCTGAGACCAAGAGTCAGACACTTAAATGACTGAGCCTCACAGGTACCCCATCAACATATAACTTACTAAACACCTATTATGTACAAGGCTCTGTTCTGGATCCTGAGGGTACAGGGCTGAGTAAATCCCTGTTGCTGCTGCCTTCAATTCCAGCGGGGAACAGACATATATAAGCAAGTAAATGTGATCAATTCACACAGTGATAAATGGCCAGAAGAAAATAAAATAGGGTAATCAGGGTAGAGAATGTACAGAGGAGGTGTGAAAGAGGAGTGCTACATTAGCTGGGAAATGCAGGGAAATCTCTAAAAGATGACTTTCTAGCTGCATGAGACATGCAGCTGTGAAGATCAGGTTTGAAAGCATTCCAGGCAGGAATGGACTACTGCAGGTGCAAGGGTCCTGAGGCAGGGACAAGTCTGGACGGCTAAAGGGACAGTTGGAAGGCCAGGTGGTTGAAGGTCAGTGTTAGGAGATGAAGTCAGAGAAGAAGGTATGGACCAGCCCAAGTATCTTTGCTACTGGACACTCAATAACTCAATGGAACTATATCTTATTTATCTGGTTAAGAGCAGAGGTTAGGGGGTAGACAACCTGGGTTTAAATCTCAGCCCCACCAACAACAAGAGCTGGGTGAACGTGAACAAGTTACAAACTTCTCTAAACTATAGTTTACATGACAATACACTGATATCTTCCTCATAAGGTTGTTATGAGTATTAAGTAGGAAATTATGGCAAGTATTTACTTGACATAGTGTCTAATCCCTACAAGGGCTCAGTAAATTGTAGCTATAGTTCTTATCTTTAACTCCAGCAATCAGCATAGTCTCTAACATTTAGTAGGGACTCAAAAGGTGTGTGTTGATGAAGGAAAACAGAATCCTGATTGCCATATATTCTATCTTCCTCTGTGTGGACATTAGAGGAAACGATCAAATTTATACCGAGAAGACAAAATTGTGACAAGACAGCTTTATTATTTATCTGTTCAATATTTATTAAGTACTGACATGTATGAAAAAAGTAGACTGCCTACTTTCTCGGGGCTCACCACCTAGAAGGGGAAATGAGATCTGCTATTATTTTCATTTTCTGGGAAATCTGCTATACCCAGGAGTTCAGAGACTGGAGGTCACCTCTGCTCCCTAGCTACGGCAGCTGGGGAGGGTACCTTGAAGGGTGATGGGATTTTTGACAAGCAAAGATGAGAAAAGAAACTCACCTGGGCCAAACAGGATGGACTAAGCCAAGTGTTATGTATAGAAGGCAAATGCATCTTTAGGGAATGATGACTAGCTCAGACTGGCTGGTGAACAGGAGTTTATGGTGGGGAGTAGGGAGAGACAGGTCTGGAAAGGATGGTGCAGACTAGCCTGGATGGACCTCAGAGCCAAAGCACAGGAGATAAGAGCCAGAGGAGCATGAGAGGCAAGGTGTGGCCAGGCTGAGACAAACTGATCTGTCAGCTGTGTAGAGCACTGACCCCAGTAGGGGCCATCTGGAGACAGGGTGGACACTACAGGTCACTTAATCCTGATATTAACCCAATGAGTATCTTTTGATAGGGAAACTGAGGCAGTGCATGTCCAAGGTCACACAGCTCAGAAGTGATGGGGTTGGAGTATGAATTCTGACTCCAGAATTCATGAAGAGAAAGACACGATGGGGCAAGGGAACCATGTGATGGTCTTTTGAGTGGTGCGGAAATACACATGGGCTGAGCTGCCTGGAGTACAGTGGAGAGAAAGTGGGCAGAAACAAGTTTTTAAAAAATAAAATCTGGGATGCCTGGGTGGCTCAATTAGTTGAGTCTCCAACTCTTGTTTTGGCTCAGGTCATGATCTCAGGGTCGTGGGATCGAGCCCCACATTGGGCTCTGCACCCAGCATGGAGCCTGCTTGTCTCTCTCTCTCTCTCCCCCTCTGCTTTTCCTCCTCGTCTTCTTCTCTTTCCCTCTCTCTTTCTCTAATAAATAAATAATAAAACCTGAGACCCCAAAGAACTTAAATTTAAACGGAAGCAGTATTTATTAGACTTTGCCAAAATGATGAAACCAAATACTTTTTCATTACGTTACGAGTGACAATTTTAAAAGAGCATTAATATGTTTTTCTCATAATAAAGGAGAAAGAATACAAAGAGAGAGGAAGAAATGGAGAGAGAAAAAGAAAGTCATTCAATGCTGAGTCCCAATGCTGACTAGCAGCTTACGAGACAGAACGTACAATGTACCAGAGCCCCACTGAAAGGGAAAGACGACAAGATGCTATAGAACAGGCTCCGGGGAGCCTCGGCATTTAAGGCCGTGATAACACACAGCTACTGGCTAACAGAACAAACGATAAACATGCAAAGACAGCAAGCTCCCTGGAACTACTTTTCTCAGTAGACACATCACCCAAGAATGGGGTTTTATTTTAGTTTAATGAGATAATCTATATAAAGTGACCAACACAGGGCCTGAGGTGACACAAATGCTAGTTCCTTTGCTTTTCCTTCTCGGCTTCTTCCCATCATAAATTACACAAAGGTAAGTTAGATAACCTTTCTCTGATACCTTCAGTGGAGGCGAGAAGAAACAACAGTCCTGTAAATCTACAGAAAGAAAAACATCAAGGCAAGCTTTCCATGGGTTCAAGTTCTTGAGTTCTGGCATCGTTTAAGAGTGAGTTGGGATGGGTATGAGAAGTAAATGAAGGCAGGGATGTGAGCAAATATTAGGCCACGTGAAAACAAAAGTCCTTTTGTACTCTGGACACTTTATTCTATTAATGACTCACCATAAAGAGCCAGTTGCTGTGCTAGGTGAAACCTCTAACTTCTTTAGAGAAATAATCATCCTTTCTTACCATTTTACCTCCTAGTATTTGATAAGTAAAGCCCTTCTAATGAGGTATCTCATTATGCATATGGGTCGAAGCAGCACACAGGACAGGCTTGTAGAGTCCTAGTTGTCTCTGCTGCTGGGGCACTCCGTCCTCTCTTTCTGTCCATTTTCCCTGAGCAGACAGTCACCAGAAGTTCCTGTTTATGGTCTGTCCATCCTCAAGCGGTTGGGTAAGCAGCATGAAGTTGAAGCTGTTAAAGGATTCCAGATCCTGGGGTGAAAGGTGCTGTTTTAAGTCATCCTACTCATTAAGGCCAGAATAGGCACAGGCTGTGGCTCTGACCATATACAACGAGGCCTGTTCTGAGGTGAAGGAAACCCAAGATCCAAGGCGGTCTTTAAGATTGCAGATGTAACACCCAGGGTAATAAGGGGTGCCCTATAAAAACCACTGCCGCTGATAAAGAGGGGCTGGGGGCTCCTGCACAATTTCAGTGTGACACTTAGCAAAAAAGGTCTCCCTGCTCCAGACGGCCATGTGGGCGCTCTTGTGGTTAGGCTCTGGCCTGGCAGACCATGTGAAAATAAGAGAGGTAGTAGGCTGGAAACATGAGGCTGACGTAGCTTTTACACATCCAACCTGAGACCTTCCATTGTTTTATTCATGTATTGAATCATACTCTAGGGAAGCCAAATTTGCTCAACTACAAACCTTGTCAGTAAAGTATATTTAAGGGGAAAACGGAACAGAATATTTGAAAGGGGATTGTTGAAACATCTGATGATTATAACAGACTCTGCTGAACAACGCAGCCTTCGTGTGGTTCTTCTGGCTGGAAATGATTACAAAGGAGGCTTCAGAGTCTTAGGACTGGGTCAGTGACCCTGGGCAGGACTGCCAGAATGGGTGGGTGGAAGTGAGAAAGAGTGAAAGAAGAGAGCGGTGAGATGAAGAAAATATATCAAAGTTGGGTACTAGAGTGGGGTAATAGGACTCAATGAGAGAGAGAAAAAAATGAGCTCTGGAGAAGTACAGCTTCCTGGGCAGAAGTAGAACCTGAGTCTGGAGCAGGACCGGTACCCTGATGATACTTGGTCAGTGTCTTGGTCTGCTGGGGTTGTTCCAACAAACTACAGTTCACTGGATGGCTCATGAACAACAGAAATTTATTTCTCACAGTTCTGGAGGCTGGGATGTCCAGGGTCGGGTTCTGGTTCTTTTCCACACTGTAGACTGCTTACTTCTCATTGTAACCTCACATGGCAGAAAGAGCAACAGAGTTCCCTGGGGGTTCCCTTATAAGGGCACTAATTCCATTTCTGAGGGCCCTGCAGACCACAGCCTGGGATAACACAGCAGTACTTGATGTGGTCCGGACATAAGAGTTGAGATCAAGCTGAGAGTTCCAAGGATGAGTGAGTGTGAGCATAATCGATCAGTAATATTCCCTTATAAAAAGTAACAAATCCATTTTGTAAAATATATATACACATTTAAATCAAATCCACACTGAAATGCCAATTCAAAACAACTAGCATGGCTATAAGACAGACAATAAAAAGTCCTGGTGAGGATGTAGAGAAACCGGAACCCTCATACACTGATGGTGGAAATGTAAAATGGTACAGCCACTCTGGAAAGCAATTTGGCAGTTCCTCAAAATGCTAAAACATAGAGTTAACATAAGACCCACCCCACCCCACCCCACCCAGCAACCCCAACCACCATCTGACAAAGACCCAACATTGCCATTCCTCGGTATACTTCCAAGGGAAATGAAAACATATCTTTGCAAAAAAACTTGTGTACAAATGTTCATGTTAGCATTATTTGTAATAGCTAAAAAGTGGAAACAACTGAACTCCATGGGGATGGAAAGTACGTTAGTGGTTGGCTAGTGGTGGGATAGAGGGTGGTGGTGGGGGGTGTAGGAATAGGAAGTAACTGCTGATGCGTACAGGATTTCTTTTGGGGCTGGAAGTTTGTTTTAATTCAATAGTGGTAATATCAGAACTCTGGATAAACCAAAAAAACTGAATTTTCCACTTCACCTGTGTGACTTTTCTGGTATGCAAATTATTATCTCAGTTATATGTCAATAAAGACTCAATACATTTTAAAACATCATATAACTTTGAAGGATTCTAAATAATTTTACTAGTAGAGCCTACATTCCAGTGAGCTGGGTCAAGTATAAGAAAAGGAGGAAGGGGTGGAGACTTTGGCAAATGGGGGAGGCATGCCCAGTCTAAAGGGGACAGAGTTATGCAGGTCTAATCAGTTGTCAACCCATAAGAATGCAGCCCAATGTTGTAGATCTTCCCATTTTTAGCAGAAGTCAAAAACCTGGATTTTTACATAAGTCTCAATTTTTTAATATTGACGCTGAATTCATATTTTCTTAAAGGCATCATTGAGACATCAGAGTGAAGTACATCTGTGGACCAGTGGATCCCATGACCACCAACTTGTGACCCTGAGTCAATACATGTACCTTTCCTTCGCCGTTAGCAAAGTTGATTGTATTCAAGGAGCTCAGAGGCCTCCATATGCTAACCACTGGGAAAATCTAACCAGGTAACAAATATTCATCAGAGGCCTCTCAGGTATAAGGCACTAGAAGTTAGGGACAATGTGAAACAAGAGAAAAAAAAATCATGGTTAAGTCAATTAGCATTGCAAATGGAAATTATGGCTTTGAGGGAGGGGGCTCCAGCAGCCTCTGCATAAGACAGTTCCATATATGGCCTTACAACCAAGCTCGTAAATTCCAGCCCACTGCTGGGCCCCATCCTGTGATACTTAAGATGGGCTCTGGACTATCTGAATTCGTTTATTTTTCATTGCTGCAGTGAACAGCAGGAGGAAATCGACTCAGAGTTTCTAAATATGCTTAAGAGCTTCAGTTCAAGAAGCAGCTCCTTCTTCCCAAGTCAAGAGGGAACAGACACTTGAATCCAGGTGCTCTATAGGCTGGAAGAGATTTAAACCCCAGAGTTGACTCAAAAGCAGAAATATTTTTTTCAATCATTCTCTCCTGCAGAAATTTCCCAGGACAGGGAGTTTTTGCGGCAGATATATCACTGCTCACATAATTGAAATAGCAGGTGAATTAAGGGGGGGGAGGGGTCAACTGATTTGATGAAGGGTCATACAGGTGTCCTTGAAAAAGAACACGCACTGGAGAAGCAATTTGTGTGCTTTCTCAGAGACTCGGGAACAGACTGTTACAATTAGTTAAGGGGCTGCATACAAATGACACTCTTTTTGTGTGAAGGCCTGCAAATCTCTATAGGGCCGCCAGTCTTTGGAATCCAGGTCAGCTGGGGAAAGCTGAGTGGGAACATGTGTCTCTGTGGCTCTGAGAACGATTCTCCAGCTCCTCCCGAAAACAGCACACACAGATAACAGCCGACGGGGGTGTGTGTGTGGGGGGTGTGTGTCAGTGTCCTGCTAGCCTTTGACTGAGGCTTCTAACCTCATTATGAAATTTATTAGTCATGTGCAGAAAAATAACAGAATCCCAAGTATGTCTTGCATTGAAATGACAAACACGGTTGTGAAACAGCCAATTAGTGAGTCCTAAAACTCTCGACACAGCACAAATAGATTTCTGATCTACAGTCTGAACAGAATATACTCTCCACTGGCCCCCTTTTTCTTCTGTGTCATTGATCTAATCAGCTTCAAGTCCTTCAGGGACTGCTCAGCTGATCTCTTTCTTGACCTATGCTCTGATCACCTGCTGGACTTCTCAACCCCAATGTCTCACCTCATTAGCACCTTAATCTCAACTCAACATGTCACAAAGTGACCTCGTCCCCTGCAAGGTTACCTTCCCTCCGGATTTCTCACTGAAAGCATCATGAGACCCAAGTCCCTACCCTGAGTTGTCTAAACCTCAAGCCCTGTATCTAACCAGTCAATACAGTCTGCCCACTTGACTTCTGAGACGTGTCTCCCATCTGTCCCCTTACCTTTTTGGCCCCAGGCCCCATGGCCACTTCTAGACTAGGCAACAGCTTTCTAACTGGTCCCTTGTTTACCCTCTTCTCCCATTCCACACTATTATCAAGAATTTTCTTCCTGAAAACACAATCAAATGAAGCTACTCTTTCTTTAAAACATCCATGAGTTTACAGGTTAATGGCTTAATGTACTATACAAGGTCCATCACAAGCTTACCCCAGCTTACTCCATTTTGTCTCATTTTTTGGCCACAGCCCCATTTTTAAAAATGCCTTACTCTACCCTGAACATGCTAGGCTCTTTCAGACCTCTTTGTATTTACACATGCTGTTCCCTCTGTTAAGGATGTTCTTTCCCCCTCTATCAGTGAGGACACTTTCTATATATTCTTGAAGTTCCAACTCAAGTGTTTCCTTTGCAGAAATATGTGCTGTTTCCCCTGTGCTTTCTAAAAGTATTTCGCTCATTCCAATAGCACAGCACTACCACAACATGTAACTTCACGTCGGGGTCATGTCTCCATGACCAGTACACTCGGGTCCTTAATAAATGTCTGTGAATTGAACAAATAAACCAGGAGATTAAAACATTACAGGGACGCCTGGGTGGCTCAGTGGGTTACAGCCTCTGCCTTCGGCTTGGGTCATAATCTCAGGGTTCTGGGATTGAGCCCCAAATCGGGCTCTCTGTTCAGTGGGAGCATGCTTCCCCCTCTTTCTCTGCCTGCCTCTCTGTCTACTTGTGATCTCTGTCTCTCAAATAAATAAATACAATCTTTTAAAAAATAAAACATTACAAAAGCAAGAGAAGCAGACTTTCTGTTATAACTTAAAAATATAATCATGAATCTAAAAATAAATATTTCTTCTAAAATAAATTTCATGATGAGGAGTATTGCCCAGAAGAAATAATGTAATCGATATATATGATCTTGGCTTAGACACCCAGAACTAATATTTTGGTCCTGCAAGTAAGAGTCTCTTAGGGAAAAAAACGAGTATAGTGCCTGACAAATAAATAATAAGCAATATATGTGTGTTTGCTCTTATTATTATTAGGGGGTTATGATCTGACCCATAGTCCATCTAAAGAGATATAAATCTACTCTGTCATGATGGAATTTTACTGGCTAAGCGGCCTACAATACTAAACCTTACATTAAGGAACTAAAATACCCACACATATCTAGGTTTCCTAACACACAAGCAACTATCCTACTTCAAACAAATGAATGAGCCAACAGCCTCCAGCCATAGCCCATATACCAGCATCTGAAGACAGTATGCTTAAATGTTTTGGCAATATCTTCTAGGTTTTTCTATAGACCAACAAACCAATTTGTCTGACCTCCTTGATCTAAACAGCCTCTCCAGTACCTACAGCTATGTTCTAGAGACCTGAATGAGTCAGAAGATGAAAATGATTAATCAACTTGGAGAGATTTGAAACCTGGAAGAGAGCCATCCTGTGAGTAAAACTTCGGAGCTATGGGATTGCAGCCATTGGAAAGTTAGGGGATTTCCATGGTTGAAGACATTTGGCCGGCATGCTGTAGCCCTCTGACCTTGCAATAAAGACAAAACAATCTGAGCTGGGTGATTTACCTCTGACAATATCCTATGTCTGCTGCCTTTGGCTTTTCACTCTGACTTGACAAAACTGAAGTTATTCCCCCTCAGTGTTATGACTTTGGAACTGGCTCAGAAAATTCCCTCCGCTTTTTTCCTCCCAGCGGATATCACTCTGGGCCCTTGGCTTCACTTTTATGTGTAGTGAGGCTTAAATCAGAAGTATACGTAAGGCACCTAGCTGAGGACTTGGCAAACAGCAGGTGCGTCTGTTCTTTTTTAGGCCAGGTTGATCCCCCGACACGCAAGGTATACAGGACCATCTTGATTTTCGTTTTTGACAACTGTTAAACTGGTAGTACCATCTAAAATTGCTCTTCCTGCCCAAGATCTGTATCACTTACTACTGTTCCTCACTTCACCTATTTGAATTCTTCCAATTCCTTTGATCAAGCACTTGATTTTTAAAAAATAAAATTTTTTAAAATTTTTATGATTTTTAAATAATAGCCAGACAGTAACACTGTCTGGCTATTATTTTTCTAAAATACTACAGACACAGCATCTGAGCAATATAATTGCATATTCCCTGTTTGTGGTTTAACATGTGATGCTTTATTAATGCAAGGACAGCTTCTAAAATTTCAGATTTGTTTCCACCGTTATATCTTGGCTTTCATCTTCTTGCTCTTTCACATACATACGCTGACCTATTTCTACTTTCTTTCATTTAAAAATATGAATCACTTGGATTTTATTACCATTTATTGCCATCTCTTTCCTGGTTCAGCTTTCTGTTCTCTCACTGCATCTGTAATACATTCTTTGTGTCCACTATCAATAATGGGTCAGCAGGATATGCTAATGCCTAATGGTTTATTGGTCTCTTGTCCCTGTTTCTCTCTTTAATATAATCTATTTTCCTTATGTAACTTCTTAGGATCTTGTTAACTTAATAAATAAGTGAATTTAGGAAAAGCTTTCAACTTAACTCTTCCCTACCAGAAAAAAAAAAAAAAAATCCAAACATCCCTTCGTTGAATAAACAAGTTGCTTGAGCATGGTCACACATCTCTATATACATATAAACATATCTATGTGAAGTTTCACTGGCAGGGTTCTTACCCACTGAATCATGGGTCACAAGGCACTTGGTGAGCAATGGTAGATAGCTGCTGCTTTGCACAGCACTTGCATGGAGAGAGGCCCCTTGGGGATTGTGCCCTCTGGGCCACAGGTCAGTAAAAACACATTGGGGATTAGCAGTGAGGAGAAAAAAGCTTGGGAGTGAGGCACTAGGATGCTGATCTGGAAGAGGAGAAAGAAAGGGAATTTCAGGAAAAGGAACAGAAGTTATGGACTATAAGACCAAATAAGGAAAAGAAAGGGAGAGATGACATAGGGTTAGAGAAAGAAGAGTTTACAGAGAAAACACAAGAGTAGATTAGAGAAGAGTGGTTCAGGAAAAGAAAGAAATCAGGAGCAGAGGCAAAGAGAGAATAAAAGGTGGCAGCAGCTGGTCCTCCACTTGAGAAAGAACACATGAAGGAATATATTTAGGAATAAGTAAATACAGATGAGAAAACATTCCAAATCAATGCGTCATCCTCATTTTAAAATCCCCTTTGTTATTATAATCTACTATCCACAATATGGCTTCTTGTTATAAATCCCTCAACCTATAGAAGCAGAAATATCTGTCTTGCGGATTTGTTTGAAGTCAGTCACTCTCATCAAAGCCAAGGGGTAGGTTTATAACCCAAGCAGCCAATCAGACACTCTCTTGGGAATTTGAATATTTAGCTGAACAGTAAAGACTAGAAAATGTCTGAAGTGGATTCATCCCAGAAGTGGTACTATGATGTGAACTGTCTATCCATTTCTGTTTCTTGTATTCCAGAGCTGTCCTGGTCTGGAAATCTGTTTGTCTGTTCGCTTTACTTTTCTTTAAGTTCTATGACCTACTTCACATCCATTCAAATGTTGCTCTTTTTTTTTTTTTCCTTTAAGTTAGCCCAAGTTAGTTTGTGTTGTTTGTAATAAAAAAGTCTGTTAATACAATCCACATTCTGTTGAATCAAAAAGTCACTGTGTAAGATGGCCCTACAATCTGATGCCTTTCGCACACGTCTCAACTGGTCACAGGCCCATTCTCCATGCCTTCTCAGCCCTAGATCTCCAGTTGAAAATGTTTAACTTACTCTGAAGGGCAGGAGTAAAATGCAATGATGTGCTAGAAATGAAAGGAGTTATTTCAACCTCGTCAAAGTTGAAATATTAGTGTGAGATGAGGATGTAGCTAGGTCTCTGATGGCCCCGGAAAGTGGCCACAACTATTCTGTCAAATCCTAAGCCATTAATCTAGAGGGGAGGCAAATGTAAAGAGCGGGCTGGGGTGCGCAGATAGAACTGATTGGCCACACAGCTCTGATCCTGGCCCCAGACTGAAGGCTTGTTTCCTGCACTGGAGTTGGGATACTAGCCTTGTGGGTTACAGTTTTCAGGGGCAGCCTCTCTGTCTGGAGACAAAGTGACTGACCAACTGAAGAGGAAACACTGTTCAGCATATGCCTGGGGCCTTACAGGAATGTAGCCAAGCCTAGGACTGGAGACTGGGGCCCGGTTATTCCCAACATCCCAGACAGTACTCTCTTCTGAAACTGGCTGTGAGATTAACCCAGATTTTACTGTAGATTTCTACTCCATGGGGCCATTTCTTTCTCACCCTGCACATATGAGACCTTGAAAATGACAGTTCCTGTCATCATGTAGATGAGTAAGCCAGGAGGGCCACTTTATATAATGCCACATTCTTACCTAGACTGAGAAATATCCAGAAGTCTCAAACATTATTTCATCACCTTGGTTCTTATCATATACTATTCTAAAATGCAATGTGTTGCTCATCTTATCCACAAAAGTCCCTCCCAGATAGTTTTATAAGAATTCCTAATTGCCAAGAATTCCAAAGCCAACTATACAGTTAGGCCAACTGTGACTAGGTTCTCCAGCTTCTGCTCATTAAAACATGTTAGCTTGGCCAGCATGATAACTGTAAGTCCATATAAAAAGATTGAAATGCAACAACTTAGTGTAAGAAAGAGCAATTACTTCTCAGCTGTCTATAGTTGGTTGTTTACAAGTACATTTTCAATTTATGTATTTTCAAAATTATAAAGCTATGTCTCTGTCAACTTAGCCCACCAGCAAAAGATGTATTAGCTGTTGCATGAATAGTATCTTTTTGGACTTAGAAACAAGTAGACTTTTGGAACCTATCTATTCATAAGTTAAGAACTTCTGTAGTAATTTCAGAGAACATTGGGTTTTCTTCCCAAATTTGCAAATTTCTAGGGTTACAGATGAGTCACTGAGATAATCATACTTTATTCCACATTCATAGCCTATAGAAAACTACAAAAGCTGAGATTAAATTCCATCATTTTGCAAAATCAAACTCCATGTGAGGGCCATGCAAGTAGTTACTTGACATAAGCCACACAGTGTCAGGCTAAATCTAGGCACAGGTGATCTAACTCACCTTCAGAACTTGTTTTACTATATCAAGTGCTTTTAAAACAAAGCTACTAAAATCTGATTCACTCATTCATTCCATTCTACACAAATTTATGATATGTTATGGTATTATATATATCATATTATACATGGTATTATAAAATGCTGATCTGCCAGGAACTACTATAGGTAGACACAAAATGATAAAGAGAAATAATTTCCTTTAAAAAAAAAGATCAAAGTTGGTTCTAAAAATAATGCCTCTCAGTGTTTTAACACATTTTCACACTGTGGTAAAGCAAGGGAATTGAGACAAAGATGCAGAAAGGTTGTACATTCCTACTAAAAATAACAGTTCAATATCAGTTAAAACAGTATGTGATTTCTTTTTTTTTTTGCTAACAATAGGAGACATTTTCACTAAGCTTAGATGTAAGGCCTAGAAACCATTCCTAGTAAGGCCAAGAAGCCATTATGACCTAGCTTATTCCTGGCCCAGAGGTTAAGACCTCTAGTCTTAGATAGAATGGCAAAAAGTGAGCTATGGTTAAAAAAAAAAAAAAAAAAAAAACATGGGCATTGAGTTTTTGAGCTAGAGAGACCTGCGTTTAAACTTTGGCTCTGCCATTTACTAGCTCATGACCATGGACAAGTTACTTCCCCTCTCTTGGTCCCCATTCTTTCATCTCTAAAATGGTGATGAGACCACTTACTTCAAAATGTTATTGTAAAGATTAGATATAATACATGCAAATCACTAGCCCAGTTCTGGCACAGAGTGGACCCTTCAAACATAGAATCTACCATTATTGTCACCAATAATAATTAATGGCGTAATAATACAACTGTAGAACAATTCTATATGAACAAAATAAATACATGAATTCCCAGCTGACACTACCTTCACATAGGTATACCCACCATACTTAAAGTTTTTTCCAATTAAATATTAGAGTAGAGATTCGAATTTAGGTTGGTCAGACTATTGAACCTGAAGGTATCTATGTGCATAACCAATCTGTATACTACCTCTAAACAGATATATACCCTAGTAGACTAGTAATCTTTAGGAAGAAAGCACAGGTTTAGTGACAGGACTTGGTAAGGGTCTGGCCTCCTCAGGACTAGGCTGAAGAAGAGACCACTGCAGAGAAGGGGACAGTAGGGTTGTTATCTGGGAACTCAAAACTGCTAAAATTTACTGAGTTCTAATACTCATTGCATTCTTAGTAATAAACATAGTCTCACTGGTATTGTTTCATTTAATTCTTACAACATCCTCTGACATAGATATCAGTATTATTGCCCCCATTTCACATATGTCTTAAGTAACTTATCTGAGCTCAGCAGTTGCTGAGTGGCAGAATAGGGATTTAAACCCAAGAACCTTCAGTCTAAATGACTGGCCATAGCCTTGGGCCCCAGTGCAGGGGAAGGGAGGGGTGCAATCCTGGGGCTCCAGAACCTGGACCTGGGGGTTAGGGAAGTACCACCTAGCTCTAGAGCATGTAGAGGTCCCTATCAGAGGGTCTGGGAGAAGAGAGAAAAAGGAGAAGAGGCTCTTTGAAGAAAGGCAGGAGAAATTTATGAAGCCTTAGAAGATATCTATCTCTACTTCTTGTTAGTCTGCCTCTGACCACAGACTTGGGACAAGGGAGGCATTATTAAACCATTAAGGGTATCTATGTGCCTGGAAAAATCCAAAAGCCTCTTTTACTATCTAAAACACTTTTCCTTTGAATTAAAAATCCTTGAAGTCTCCATCAAAGTTCCATTCTGACGACAAGCACTTAGAATAGTGCCCACCATATTAATAGGGCACAATAAACATTCCTGGAAGGAAGAAAAGGGAAGTGAAGGGTTTTTTTTGTTTCGTTTTGTTTTTTAAGATTTTTATTTGCTTAACTGAGAGAGAGACAGCGAGAGAGAGAACACAAGGAGTGGGAGAGGGAGAAGCAGGCTTCCCGCAGAGCAGGGAGCCTGCTGCGGGGCTCAATCCCAGGATCCTGGGATCATGACCCAAGCTAAAGGCAGACACTTAACAACTGAGCCACCCAGGCGCCCCAAGGGAAGTGAAGGTTAAAAAAAAGAGTAGAAATGATTCTCAAATACTATACAGAGCATAGTTATCCAAGGCCTAGCTCAGTGAAAGAATATTGACCTGGCAGTCAGGAGATTTGGGGTCTACCCAGCTCTGACTATAGCCATATGAACTGGAATGTCATTTAGTCTTTCTGGCTTTCTGTTGGCTCATCTATAAAATGGGTTGGACAAGATGATCTATAAGTAAGATAATTTATAAAGGGGTTTTGGTCAACGGCTGGCCTAACTCCACTCTAAGTCATTTTGCTGGGCCCCCTCATTTTACAGATGAGAAAAGTAAGGCAGAGAGGAGTTACGTGATAAGTACAAGATCACCCAATTAATTACTGTACACCCAGCCTGGTGCCCTTTCTTCTACATCACACTGCTTCCTGACTTGTGGTCTGCTTGCTTTTCTCCTGCTACCCAGGAAGGAGCTGTTAAAAATAAAATCACCACATGATTGATGGGATTCCAGGAAGTCCTCAAATCCATGCTACTGTCATTTAAGCAAGACCGATCTCAAAACACCCAAAGAGAATATATAATTTTTAATCCTCAGAGATAGAAATTCTACCATGTTTCTCAGTAGTCTACTCTAGTTTTACTTGTTACTAGATACTTCCTTATGTTCCAAATCCTCATGCTATAGTTTAAAGCTCTTGCGTTGTCCTCAGGTGAGATGGAAAACGCTATGTTGTGTTGAGTCTTTTCATAGGCAAAGGTGGCTATTAAATTGCCCTTTATCCTTCTTTCTTCCCAAACTGACTAATCCCAGTTTCTTTAAATTCCTTCCTACTTCTTCATTCCCAATGCTTTAATCACCTTTGTGGCTAAACTCTCAGCCACCTCTGGACTCAACCCTTCCTTGTTGATTATAAATCACAGAACTGGGAATGATTTCCAACTACGGTTCTGAATGTTGACCAGCGAACTGATTGTGTCATGGTTCCAATAGGATAGTTCCCTCAATTAGCATTCCACGACCATGCTTTGGTTTGTAAAACTAGAAGCCACCCTGTCCGGGCTGAACGTAGATGATTTGCAGCTATCTCCTAACTCCTAGCCTATTTCTAACTCATTCTCCTCCAAGCAATCAGGGAGAACTAACTTTAATAAGAACCCAAATTCATTGAACAGGAATTCTAAAATGTGTATTAAATATGAATATAAGTAGGTTTGGGTTTTGTTTATCACTGTTCCTGCATTTGTACACATAATGCATGGTTTCTAAGAAGAAATGAGTTGCCAAAGCACAGTTTACTTATCATGTATCATCCCTATAGTGTTTTCTGTTTATTTTTTACAATCCTTCTAAATTTACAATACTTCAGAAAAAGAAAGTTTTTCTAAATTGCATAATAGTGTGTTTAAATCTTCTTCTATAACAAATATATCTTTCTCCTCTGTTTTCTACATATGCTGTTGAGGCTTTAAAAAAATAACCAACTTTTTAAAATGTTTCTGTTGTTTCCATTAAAAAAAAAAAAACAAGATCATGGTAGTATAAAGTTAGCAATCTCCTGAGCCATATATTAACATGGACTTAATGAATATTTATCAGACACCTACTAGGCACACAACTAGGTACTTGAGGACAGGATGGAATGTGAGAGCAAAGCACAGTTTGAACCTGAAAAGCTTTTCAGAGGAGGTGACATTTAAGTTGCACATTGAGGAATGAGTAGGATTTCTGGCTGACACCCAAACTGCAGGAACATAAACCAGGCAGAAGTAACAACGAGCCAAGAAAGGCAGAACAGCATCAATTACACGGCTAACGAGACATTGGCCTAGGAAGTGATTGGGAAAGAACAAAATTGGATTCTGGAGAGATGCTATTTTTACAATAGTTTTTCCAGCTAAAAGCGGTCCTTGAGAAGTCATCTAAGTACTGTTAACAGAGTCACGCCATTTCAGTCCACTCTCAGTTTGAGAAAACAGCTAATTAACATTAACAGGCTTCATGCAGGATGGAGACTGCGTAAAAGGAGGCACTTTAAAGGCTGAGCAATCCAGGGAAACAAAGTCATTTGCTTTTTATGGCTTAAATAATTTCACCCGCTACGGTTTCATAATTTTTCTTGGTTCCACAAAAGGATTGTTTGGTCCCACTTGGCAAACATGGGACTTCTTTGCCTACGCATGTGTGTTTCTCAGCAAAAAGAACAACAACAAAAAAATGTGGCTGAGGCTGATTTGTAATTTTTCACTGTGGCTTTGAGTCATGTATGGTATCAGCACAGCTACAGAAATTGGGTTTGTCAGCTCAGCCTCCCTCCCTGCCAGCCAAGCAGCAGAGCATGAAACAGAAACCATCAAGAAACAATAGCAGGACTTGGGGGTTATTTACTGTTGTTCTCCAAATACATCCTAGTGACAGAATGGAAAACGGTCAACTGGGAATCCAAACTATATTCTCATGGAGGCCAGGATAATTTCTTAGGATAGGATTTTTCTTTTCTCTCTTTTATTATTATTATTAATTTTTTTTTTTTTTTTTTTTTGAAAATTTGTTAACAAAGGAGAAGGCAAATGGTTGAGCAATGTCTGAGAATGGTTTGGCAGCATGGAGCATGTGGCTCAACTGGCCAGAAGGTATTCTGAGGTATCATGGCAGAATTCTCAACCCACTTCCCAGTAACAATGCCCGTAGGCCTGCACAGCATGAGACTGTCTCCAGTCAACTGAGGGAGTTAAAGGACTGGGCAAGAGTTGGTGAACCTGGAGGACTTGGATGAACACTATGTGTACGTGCTTATAGACACACACACACACACACACACACACTCACACACACACATTTGTGAGTGTGTCTCCTTTCAATAGAAAATGAAAAGCTATAGAAAAAATACCTATTCACTAGACATTTATTAAAAATATGAGTATCTCTGATCAGGCCTTGGGCTGGGCAAGGATAATAAGTAACGAGCAAGGAAACCTGTCTTGGAGGGGATCCAGAACCAGAAGGAGAAAAAGAAATGTAAACATCTTTGATCAGTGTGGGTAGGAAGGGGGAAGGGGAGTTCCTCTGGCCCCCAACTGTGATGTGGGCAACTCTGTAGATAGTGACTTTTCCCACTAAGCAAGAAAGGAAAAATGTAAGAGACAGTCATTTTGCGGGTGCCTGGGTGGCTCAGTGGGTTAAAGCTTCTGCCTTAGGCTTGGGTCATGATCCCAGGGTCCTGGGATGGAGCCCCGCATTGGGCTCTCTGCTCTATGGGGAGCCTGCTTCCCCCTCTCTCTCTGCCTACTTGTGATCTCTGTCTGTCAAGTAAGTAAATAAAAATTTAAAAAAGAGAGAGAGAGACAGTCATTTTGGAGAGAAAGACAAACAGCTGAGACTTGAGCACCAGAGCTGCAGGTACAGCATAGCCTGGAGCTAGCAGGACACCTGTGGGGAACGCTTGGACTCGAGGGCCTGGAGCTTAGAAATCTGGGTCTGAGGCAGAGACGTGAGGCTCATCAGAGTTAGGATGGATCCCACATACACAAATAAGAGACCACCCGGAGAGAATGGACAGCGAGAAGAGAACCAAGGTATCTAGAATGCTGTAATGGGTGACATTTCAGCAAACACCTCATGGGAAATCACTCTGTGTCGTCATTTTATGAGGTACTTCCAGACATAGAGAGGTGCGAGGAATGGAGTTCCAGCCCTCACAGAAATGACTACTCCTTATGGGTATTTGAGTAAAACAAACATTTCTTTCCTGGTATCAGTGGTACTTCTCCTAAACGTACACCCCAAATTTACTAAAATGACACAGAAAATATTATTTTATAATTTTTAGCCTTCTCAGCATATCATACTACATTTTTTATTAAATTTAGATTTGTTCTTAAATTTAGATTATCCATTTGTCTGTTTCGTCTCTGCCGTTAGAATACTAAGCTCCTTGAGGTCAAAGGCCACTATAACATTTATTTCTCTTTTTTAATTTTCAAGACTCTACATGAGAATATTAACTATCACTTAGTGAGCACATAACATATGCCAGGCATTATTTGTGAGTGCTGTACGGAAGCTATTTCACTTGAACACCACGACAAGCTAGCTTATGAGGTTGGGATTACTCCTCCATTTCACAGAGGCAACAATCAGGGTACAGCATGATTAGCAAACGGCAAAGCCAACACACAGACCCAAATCTGTCTCATGATCACAGGAGCAAATCATGCTCTTTTTTCTTATTTAATTTTTTTTTTAAAGATTTTATTTATTTGTCAGAGAGAGAGAGCGAGCACAGGCAGACAGAATGGCAGGCAGAGGCAGAGGGAGAAGCAGGCTCCCTGCCAAGCAAGGAGCCCGATGTGGGACTCGATCCCAGGACGCTGGGATCATGACCTGAGCCGAAGGCAGCTGCTTAACCAACTGAGCCACCCAAGCGTCCAAATCATGCTCTTTTTAAATATCCACGTGCCATGTCTGTGTGTCCACTCCTTGTGAAGAGGAAACAAATGATCACCATCAGTGATCAGGAGGGAGGTTTTGTAATAACTGAGAACCTGCCATCAAGCACCTTTGTCCATGTCTACCAACTTTTGGGACTACTTTAGAAAACCAATTAGCATGCTTTGAGCAGCACTCCTCTTTAAGACTATTTGGCAAATGTCCAAACTTTGGAGGCATAAAAACGTGATGATTGAAAGGGGGTTGTTATATTCCCTACATAATGAAGCATACCTATTTAAAAAGTGGAACTGGTAACATTTGAGGCAGATTTGCAAGGTTGGCCTTGGATCTTTTCTTCTGTGTGTAAATAATACTGCATTGGGCAACAAAATTGGGGGCTCAAAGGGATCTTATTAAATTAAAGAATTAAAAAATCAAAAAGCTAAATGAGATTCAAAAGCACAAATTTGACAGAATGTCCCTGGAGGAGGAACAGAGTAGATTATTTGGCCCTTAATATACTGCATTTAGCAAGCAAGCAAGAATAAACAAAACATGGTGTGTCCATACAATGGAATATTATTCAGCCATAAAAAGGAATGAAGTCCCAACTTGTACTACAACCTGAATGAACCTTGAAAACACTTAAAGAACTTCTAAAGAAGCCAGACACACAAGGCAACATACACGCCTAATTCCATTTATATGACATGTCCAGAATTTGCAAATCCATAGACACAGAAAACAGACTAGTGGTTGTCAGCAACTGGGGGGAGGAGGGAATGAGGAGCAGCTGCCGACAGGCACTGGGTTTCCTTTCTGGGGCCATGAAATTGTTCAAGAATTAGATAGTTCCAATGGTTATATACCTAGTGAATATACTAAAACAACAACAACAACAAAAACAGTGAATTACACACTTTAAATGGGTATGTGACTCACAGCTTAATTAAAAATTACAAGTTAAAAAATCAAGCAAGACAGTGAGATTCATGAGAAAAAGTACTTAGGAATCACAAAACAATCTTCTCTTTATTAAGTAATTGGTTAGACCTTATGGACTACGGCATCATGTTCTGGGATCCAGATGGTTTCTAGGAGAGGGTCAAAGCTGATTAGACTTGGAAAATAAGACAAATGGAATACTAAAGAAATGAGAATGATTCTATCTAAAAACCCAAAGTAAGAGGGGGATGATTTAATCAGTTTCTTTGAGTATATAGGGATTCTTAAGCAAAGAAGAGTCACCAGGTGCTTTCTATCTCTTGTGAAGATAGAGCAGAAAGAAGCCGCTCCAAAGATAATACAAGGGATTTAGGACAGACACAAAAAAAGTGTATCTTTACAGTCAGAGTTTAACAAGGGGCAAGGTTACTCAAGGAGGCTGTGGGCTCTCCACCACCTCTGAAGATCTACAAAATAAGAACAGAGGCATCAGGACTTCCGGGAACGTTTTCAAAGCCCCATTTGTGAATGGGTCCTCAGGCTACAGTAAGTACAGTAAGATGACTGAGTGGGATAAAGGGAAAGACATCCTATGGACTAGAAGAAGTCCAACTGGGTTTGTGTTAAACTAAATTTCTTTAGAAAAATTTCAATTTCCTGTTATTTTCCTTCCTAATACATCTCCATGGGAGGAAAAAAAGAAATTATCAAATTCTCCTGCTTCCCAATGAGCTTACAAGATCTGAGACACAAGGTTTGGGTGTCCTGTCACAATACCACTCCTCCTGTGCCAGGCATTTTAGCTGCTCAGAAATTCCCTTTCTCCCTATCAACATTTTAAGAATTTTGTCATTTTTCTCTAATTCTGAAAGTATCTCTGCTGTCAGCCTTGCACCCACCTACCTAGTCTGTCACAATGCAGGGATTTTCTCCTTGCCCTGTCAACAGAGCGTGTGCGACTGTTCTCCTGCTGCTGTCCATAACCTCTGCATCATCCGCCATGTCCAGCGGTGCCCAGTGGGAACACTGCTAATACCCACATATCCTATTGTCTAACACATTGTCTATTCATACTGAGAATGCTACAAATTTGGACTTTTAGATTATGCTGTCATCTATGTTAGTTGCCTGCTTTTTCAATAGAGAAGTATGAATTTTCTGATATAAATACAGTCATTTTTCACAGTTCTTATGTGTTTTTCATCTCTAAGGAAAGATCAACATAATGATGTCTAATTATACACTTGAAATTTCTATCTCTTGATTAAATAGATATAAGTCATTGTCAGTGCCATGTCACAGCACTCGCATTCTGAGAATGGCAAATTTAAGTCATCACAAACTGGCATGCTTTCTAATAAGCACATATTTGTAGAGTACCCGTTTGAGAGTATCACAAATATTACCGACAGCCATATAAACTGCCGTGAAATGTACCGCCAGCTGCCAATACTACTTAACAAAAAGTAGGCATCTCACCTTACTGAAGCCAGAATCAAAGTTAGACCAGAAATGAATCAGGCAAAATTACAATCTTTTTCCTAACCCTCAAACTAACTTGGAAGTGAGATGGGGGTGGAGGAACAACATCAAATAACCTTTACAAGTCAGAACAGAACAGGTCTTAAAATTGTTTTTGGCTCCGCTGGCCCTAGGTCAGCTCCTGAAACAGAAGTCAAGCTGTGACTTATAGGCTTATATTAATTTTCCTTATGCTGCTTAATTTTAGTAGCATAGTTTCCACATACTCTAATTTCTTGTTTTGGGTGTTGTATGACATGTCTTGTAAATAGTGTGAAGTTGGTTTAACTATACAACATTAAAGTTATATCCCCATTAGGTCTATAATCTAAAGACCTGCTACTTCTAGATAAGGAACAGTTCTGACCTCTGGGAACTGCTGAGAATTATGGAGAAATCCAACAAGGCCCTCTTACTTGCTTGAGACTAACCTTAAACAAGAAGGCATTGCGAATGTATACAAAGTTGTCCTTTCAAAACCAAGTAGACAAATACTTTCTACTCCAGTCCCGGAGTCTTCCATGACTTGCACTGTTTTAGAAAAACAACCTTCCATAAAGGTGTCCAACTCTCTGTACCACACTGCACAGGTCCCACTCAGCCACAGACTAGGAAAATGAGGCTGATATCATATATTAGCTTGGCCCATAGCAACAGAGTTCCATCAAGTAAAAAATCTTGTGACTACCACTCGAGGGCAGGGATTGCGTATTTCCCATGTTCGGAACACATCCTTGGAGCATGCTTCAGACAGGGTGTCCACCCAGTAATACAGCAGCCCTTGCACTCTGACGGGATTAAGGTCCCAACTGCCAGTAGCCTGACGGAAGAACCCACTTCCCCTATCCTGCACATCTTCCTCAAAGAACACTGACCCACTGAAACAGCAGTTACATTCCTGATCAAGGGATCTTTACAAAGGATCCCGCCTTTTAAAAGAGCCTCAGCCTCCATATTAATCAACCACAAATGACACATCTTTACATTGTGCAGGATTAAGCTCTCTGACATCTCTGTATTGCTGGTAACATGAGATTCAAAGTTGGGGGGTGGTGCTTGGGAAGAAGGGATGAAGAATGATCTGGAAGCAGCACTGAGGAAAAGGATGATACCCAACCAGCATCCAGGTCTGGTGGCAGGAGACAGTAAAAAACAAAACTGCCACCCCTAAGAGGACAACATGTTCAGAAGAGAGACATATTTCTGTTAGAGTCAGATGGTGAAAGGAATGTTCTGAGAAGGGGTTGGGAATATAGGAGATTTTGCTAATTCTGGATTCTGAATTGTAGGGGACACAGGACTTGGGGAGAAGTGGAAAAGGAGTAGAAGAGAAAAATTCGAGATTGGGAGGTAAAGGGTTTCATACAAGTTGGGCTTCTTGTGGTGATATCTAAAAAGTGGTTCAGGTATAATAAGACAAGAGCTGCATTACTAGGGACAGATACTGGGGACAAGGCTGAGAGTGCGATTAGAGAGGGATGACCATCCAGTTCCTTTTGACCCCTTCTTGATGAAGGGAGGAAGTCCAGGGAAGTGGGATCTTATCCTTCTCTTTATCCCTGATGATGGAGGAGGTGATACATCCACAGAGGAATATCACATACCTTTAACATATTTCTATGTGATTCTAGATTCAATTTTATGACAAGTAAAAAGGTGAAGGAACAGCTGGAATAATGGAACTTAGATGGGATTCTTTAAGAAGACTTTGACAGCCTTATCTGGGAAGATGTAAGGGAAAGTTAGGGATATTTCATGGCTCCTGGGAAACTGAAATAGGCATATTTGATCTGATGCCCTCTTAAACATTTACAAGATACTAAAGTGGAGTTTACATTGGGAAAGTTATAAAATCTTGAGTTTCAGTTTCCTTATCTGTCAAGTGGTTAGAAGTGGGATAATACCTAATAATACCTATCTCCTAAGGCTTTCATGAGGATTAATGCTGTAATTAGTTATGTAAATGCAAGTACAGCATCCAGCATATGGTATAGGCCCAATAAATGTATTTTTTATTTGAGTATAGTCGACATGCAATGTTTCATTAGTTTTAGGAGTACCCAAAGCAATTAGCAGATTGAATGCAATCCCTACCAAAATACCAAAAGTATTTTTCATAAAAAACAGACAAATAATCCTAAAATTTGTATGGGACCACAAAAGACCCTGAATAGCCACAGCAATCTTGAGAAAGAAAAAGAAAGCTGGATGTACCACAATTCCAGATTTCATGATATACAACAAAACTGTAGTAATCAGAATACTATGGCACTGGCACAGAAATAGACACATAAATCAACAGAATGGGATAGAGAGCGTGGAAATAAAGCCATGATTATACTGTCAGTTAGTTTACAGCAAAGGAGGCAAAATTATACAATGGGGAAGACAGTTTCTTCAATAAATGGTACTGAAAAACTGAACAACTACATGTAAAAGAATGAAACCAGACTACCTTTTAACACCATACACAAAAATAAACTCAAAATGGATTAAAGACCTAACTATGATACCTGAAATCATAAAAATCCTAGAAGAGCACAGGCAGTAATTTCTCTGACATTAGCTATAGCAACATTTTCCCAGATATGTCTCCTAACAAAAGCAAGCATAAACTATTGGGATTACATCAAAATAAAATGTTTTTTCACAGCAAAGGAAACCAATAACAAAACAAAAAGACAACCTATTGAGTGGGAGAAGATATTTGCAAATGATATATCCAACAAGGGATTAATATCCAAAATATATAAAGAACGTATACAACACTATAGTGTAAAAAAAATCTGATTAAAAAAATAGGCAGAGGATTTGAATAGACATTTTCCCAAACAATATATACAGATGGCCCAAAGACATATGAAAAGATGCTCAACATCACTAAACATCAGGGAAATGCAATTAAAAAACACAATGAGATATCACCTTACACCTGTTAGAATAGCTAAAAACTAATAAACATTAAATTAACCTTTTCATTTGTTCCTCATAACAAATGTATGAATCAAATGTTATCTCCATTTTAAAATGCAGAATAGATTTTTACTGAGATTCAGTAACATATTTAAGATGCCTCCTTTACTAAGAGTCTGAGCTGGGATTTTTGACTCTGCTCAAACTGATGCCCAAGGTTGGTCTGAGCTCTTTCTGCTAAACCTCATTGTCTCATCTGTGGGTTTTTCTGCTACAGTTAATATCAGAACTGACTTCCCCCAAACCAAGAAACATACTCCTTTGTAAATGCCAAACATAGTAAAACAGGTGTACCTGGCACAGGCTCACATGTGAATCACTCTCAGACAAGAACCACCTGCATTCACTGACCGCAGTGGTGGTAAAGAATAAACAGAACATGAAGAGAAGGGGTGCCTTAGTGGCTCAGTGGGTTAAAGCCTCTGCCTTTGGCTCAGGTCATGGTCCCAGGGTTTTGGGATCGAGCCCCATATCAGGCTCTCAGCTCAGAGGGGATCCTGCTTCCCCCTCTCTCTCAGCCTGCCTCTCTGCCTGCCTCTCTGCCTACTTGTGATTTCTTACTGTCAAATAAATAAATAAAAATCTTTAAAATATATATATATATATGAAGAGAACATTAGGCACTTAAAAATCTCATAATAGGGTGCCTGGGTGGCTCAGTGGGTTAAGCCTCTGCCTTCGGCTCAGGTCATGATCTCAGGACCTTGGGATCGAGTCCCACATTGGGCTCTGCTTGGCAGGGAGCCTGCTTCCTCCTCTCTCTCTCTCTGCCTGCCTCTCTGCCTCTTGTGATCTCTGTCAAAGAAATAAATAAAATCATTAAAAAAAAATCTCATAATAGCCCGAGATTCCTTATGATTCTAAGTGAGTTCCTTTATGTCATAAGGGTATAGTTTGGCTCAGTTTTCATTTGTTTCCTCTTTATGTATTGAAAAGAACCAATTGTTAATGAAAACCAGTGAAGCAGCTGCAGAGTATAGTAGAAAATGTGCTAAACAGGGTAAAGACATAGATCCTGACCCTGCCTAGCCACTGGGCATCCAGATGGTCCTGGCGGGTTCATAACCTCTCTGGTAGTAATAATCTATTGATTGAGAACATGGGTTTCAAAATCAAAAAATCTGGGTTTGGTTCTAGTTCTTCTACTTAAACTACTGTGTGACTTTGGACAAGTTATGCTCTTGAGCCACAGCTTCTCCATACTCAAATGGAGAAATTAATACCCAACTCAGAGAACTATTATTACAAGGATTAAACAAACTACTGCAGATAGTTGGCACAGAGTCGGTGTTCAAAAAACATCTGTTATAATTGTTACCACCACCACTCTCTGAGGTTCATGTTCTCTGTCTCTGAAATGGGACAATAATACCTGTCTAGTCTCCTCTGTTCTACCTTCCAAACAGGATTATTTGAGATGACTATTGCGTGTAAAATAGCATTTTATAAAAATATAAAAGACCATACAGGAATAAGGAATTATTATAATGGTAAGTCAGGAGAGAATTGAATACATTATTGCTGCCAAGTGACAGGAATGATTACTCTCGAAATTTGGGGGAAATGATAACAAGTCTTAAAGGTCCTAAATATCCAGCTGAGAAAAACAAAATGTTCTTCAGGTTCTCAGAACTCCAAGTTCTTTTTTCCATAATATAATTGGAAGCCCTAAGGGTCCATTTAATTCACAATATAAACGTAAAACAACAACAACAAAGTTGAAATAAAGGGAAAGATGGTTTCACAGATTGCCCACAAAACTGGGAAATTGTTTACTACAGCACAATGCAATAAAGAGACTACAAATTGAGTCCTGGGGGAAGGACACAAGCTATATTTGTTGCATGTGGATATCAGAGGCCAGAAGTTGGCTTCTTCTATTCTGTGAAGTGCCATGTGCGTAAATTTGTAGACTGTCATTCCCTTTAACTCAAAACACTGGTGAACAAACAGTTGGAGCAAAGCCACCTCCAGAACATGACCAGCCATAGCTCTCAGAACATTGACCATCTCTCATTGCTCAAACAAACTCAGCCCCTAAATCACTGCCTTGCTTAACTCAGAGTTGTTGTTGTTCTCCAATGTGAATCTTCACTGATCCCTGAGAATCTTACGGGGGGGGGGGGGGGGCGCAGAAGTCATCTGGGCCTACCAAGTCTCCCAGAGCTCTCACAGCTAGAAGTGTCTTTTTCACACAATTCCCTACAGAGGCAGGACATTTCAGAAACAAGAGTGCCCCACTGGCTTGGTGGCCCCTGCTGGAGTTAGAGTTGACAAGTACCAGGGCTAACACAATTCCCCTGCCCTAAGGCTTCCATGAAGGGCCTCCTGCTACAGTACATTCTAGTCTCTTTTGCAGCTCTCTCCAAGGATTCCAGGAAGAACTTCTATGCAGACATGAACTAAGCTCCTTCTCTCTCACTCAGAATACAGAAGTCATTGTTGCCTTCTTTTTCTTTAAGATTTTATTTATTTGACAGACAAAGATCACAAGTAGGCAGAGAGGCAGGGAAAGAGAGAGGAAGGGAAGCAGGCTCCCTGATGAGCAGAGAGTCCAATATGAGGCTCGATCCCAGGACCCTGGGATCATGACCTGAGCCAAAGGCAGAGACTTTAACCCACTGAGCCACCCAGGTGCCCCATCATTGTTGTTTTCTTCAAGCAAGTACATGACAATATTGACTCACTATATTTCCCATCAACAAACAACCCTAAAACTCTTCCTCGTTACTTGCTAGCAAACCAAACTCCCACCTTCCTATTTTGGACTTAATGTAGTATCTTGATAACCTAAGTGTAGGACTCTACATTGACTTCTGTAAAATTTGATTCACTGGCTCTGGTAGCATAGTATAGTGGTTAAGAACATGGGCTTTGATGTTAAACAACTAGTTTCTGTGCCAGCTGTGTCTCTTATTAACTGTGGAACTTGAGTAAATAACTTCACATCTCTGTGCCTCTATGTATCTACTATCAATTAGAATATTAATAGTATAGACGTCAGAGGGTCATTTGAGGATATAGGAGGGAATATACATAACACATCTGACATTCTACCTGGCACATAGTAAGTCCTCAGTAAGTATTATATGTGGTTGTTATTAGCAGACCCATCCCATTAACCTACACAGATCTTTCTAAATCCTTGTTCCTCCTATTGGCGATGTTAGCCATTCCTTCTAACTTTGAGTGAACCATACATTACACAACCACATCTTTTATGCTTTCATCAAAATTTTTAAATGAGTAAGCTGGACAGAACAGCATCAGCAAATGGATTCCAGAGTCCTTCCAGACGGACATCAATCCATCACTCAGCTCAAAACTAGGTTGTCACACTTGTTGAACCAGCTATGAATCTACTGAATTAATCCCAACTAGACAATAAGAATATAATAAAAATCACTGCCAAATTCCTCCCAGAAAGAAAAATGCACTCTATGACATTCCTATAACTAATCAGATGATGGTAGAAGAATAAAAGGATGCTAGAAATAAGAATGTGTTGTTTTTTGTGAGCTCATATTGGCTCTCAGTAATCATCACAAGATGTCATTTGCCTTGGTCGTGGTGGTGATGTGTCCTTCCCCTAGGACATTTAGAGGCCTGAAGTATAACCCTACTTGCTTGACTTTTCTTTGGAGCTAAATATTTCCTAGGGCTTGTGAGAAGGATGCGGAAAGATGACAGAACAACATATGCTATGCATCTTTTCTAGACTATGGTTCCTGAGATTGAGCCAGAATACCTTGGCTCCTTAAAAGTCTGCTACAGAAGGGTTCACCGCCATGTTACAACTCTCACTTATAGAAGCAGGTAGCCAGACACTAATAAGGGCACCAAACCACAGTACACAGAAAGGGGAGCCCTGTGCATAGGCAGCCAGGCCCTTGACCTAGAAGTAGAAGCAGCCCTACACACAAACAAATCAGAGCCAGTAGGCAATGGGTGGGGAGGGCAGGGGAAAGGTTCCTAGAGAACACTTTGGGCTAGGCCCCTTGTTGATTTTCGACATTCCTACCTAGGAAACGCACCATGAGCAACGCTCTCATTCTGACCACAGTGCATTAGTCAGATAAACAGACTTCTCAAAGAAAAGATGAAGGAAGACAATGCAAATTTTTAAGTGTGGGAATGTCTCTGACACTGAACCGAAGCTTGAGAACTTGAAAGTGAAAGTGACAGGAAATGAAGTGAAACCGGTTTGCTGGTCAAGAATGGAATGTGAAAATGAACCGAACATCTTAAACGGAGTGCACGTCTCATGACCCCTCACTTTACTCCATGACTCAGACAGGGAATTTCTGCAGTACAAACAGAATTCTGTTCGGCAGAGTGACCTACCGACTCTCTTCTGACGACCTTACCCCATCTGGGGAATAACTCATGCCCCGTCATCATGATAACGATCGCAAGCATATTTCCCTGCTCTCACAGAGTGCTACATAGATTATGAAGCACTTTCCCGAATAGTTTCTCATCTGGCCCTTACACAAACTGTGAGGCTGACATTTTTGTCCGTTTGTTACAGGTAAGGACAGTGCTTTAAGTTCAAGGATTTTTTTCCCATGATAACACAGTTGTCAACTGTCACAGTTGCGGGGGGCCGCAACTGGAGTCCACCGGACTTCCCTGCGGGCAACCCAAACACACACAAGGTCATTCTACCACCCTTAATCAGCCCGAAGCCTCATCGCCCAAACAAATAGACCTGGTTTCTGAAGGGATCTGTGCGCACATATATAACACACCTTTACCAGCCCTAACATCTTTAAAATAAAACACACGTGGACAAGCCTGTTTTTTAGGTAATCCTACATATGGAGCCCTGGTATATTTGAATACAGGAACAGAAATACTACCTGCCTTTACTTGCTTTAGGCCTGGCATACAAAACCTGGTTCCATTGTTACCTGGTCTCAAATTCTCCAACTACAGAACTATTCTAAAGATATTCCTAGAGTGTGTTTCACTCAGATTCACACAGCCTGATGAAATTTCAGTGCCAAATAAGGAAAAAGATGGTGTGTAGCATTCCCTGGAGGTATATTACAGCCTGGCAAGCAGCTTCCTGCAAGACCCATTTAAAAAGATTAGCAGGAGGAAGAAATCCAAGGCTACAATAAAAGAATTATCACTAAAAGTTCTCAGTATAATTCCTTTCTTTGAAGCCTAAACACTGTCTTCTAACATGATGGTAGCTGAGGCCTGTGTATCCAAAGGGCAGTAGATCCCTGAGGGTATAGAATATTTTAAAATCGCCTTCTGAAAAGTAGATTTAAAGGGGACTTTTCCATTTTTCAGGCCTAAATATCCTTTTTCTTTGTCCTCACTTGAGCTCTTTCAAATGCTGAAGACGACTGAAGTGAAAAAGACAACAGGGAAAATTTTAAAATTCTCTCGGAAAACCTCATCTTTTTGAAGGGAATCTTAGTGGGAGGGATGACTTCTCCTGAGGAAGACTCAGTGAAGCTGTGAAAACACAAGGCTCTGGGAGCCAGAGAGGCCACCCACCAAAGGCGGCAGCAGGGATGGTCAGCAAGGGTTGCCGTGCACACTGTTCGGCCCCTGAACTTAAGGAGGAGGACGGCGGTTCTCAGACGCCCTTGTTATTCCTAGCATGGTGACTGGCTCACCCAGCGTTCTATAAATACTTGCTGACTGAAAGCAGATGAAATGGAAACAGCCTCCCATATGTCCCAAAATGGTAGATACCAGCGTGCTTGAGTGGAAGTGTTCTCCATGGGCAGAAAAGGGAAAGACATACGATTTTGAATCTAATGTCTTAAAGTCTTGCAATGTGAAGGGTGAGAAAATTGGTCTCCACACTGGATCACCTACCCTGAAAAAAAAGAGTGCTTCCCTGAGGTGCTACAACCTACGGCAGGTCTCCAACCCCTGAACACAACAGAACTTCACCTCAGGACGAGCCTGTCACAGATCTCCACAGATCCCATTCAACTTAGAAAGTATTTTACGTTCAAGTTAGCCACAGGGTTGCCTTGTGGGTGCTGGCTACCCAGCTGCCTCTTAACACAGCACAACTCTGTGCTGGCACAGACTTGGTACACGTCTAGAGTATAATGTGTCACCCCAAAGAGGTGTTGCGGTCAAAGGGGAGATGCTGTCATGTATGACAGGCAGCTACAGACCTAGGTGCAGGGTTGGCCGGCCTGTGTTCAAGCTCCACATGACTGTAGGGACAGGAACACATCATTTCACCTGTCTGAGTCTTGGTGTTTTCGTCCGCATTGTGAGAGGTTGAAAGTGGGTCCCTTCAAAGATCCTTTCTAGTTTCTAGCACTTCGAATACTCCATGACTCTGGGAAGAAAAGCAACTAAACTCAAACCCCTTGTTGCTCACATGCTGCAGAGAAAACAGGTTGATGCAGCAACAGGTCACAAAGACATGGATCCTATTAGCAAAAGCTCAGCCCCTTCTGTGGCTGAGAGGAATGGGAAGAATATTTTGGCTTTCAAAGCGGGCAAAGATTTGGTTTGGACCTCTCTCTAAAGAGACAGCATGTCTCAGCAGTTAGAAATGGTGCCAGTAGCCACAGGCTGGGTCACTGCTTTTAGTGAGGGAGGCCCAGCGTGCACAACACAAATTTCTTAATTACCATTACTATAACCTTTACCATACCTTGTTTTTCTTGGGGGCTCTCCTGGTCAGGTAATCTGAGTTAGATTCAACCCAATTTATAAAATTTGAAACTTTTCCCACTGTAGGTAAGATTACATGCTATTTTAAGAAACCTCTGGGGGGATGAGGAAATATGTTGTTTTTCTTTTAAATATTATACTGTATATCGATTCCAAATGCTAACCGAGCTTTTAAAGAAAAACATGAGTTCCCTAAAAATAGCCTGTCTACAATGCCTCTTAGATTTGGACACTTTATACACAAAGCATAATTTGCTTAGCATGTAATTAGAAACAAAATAATATTTGGTGAACATATCTAAAAGGTTAAAAAAAAACTAAATATAAGTGTCAATTTTTTTTTAAGATTTTATTTATTTATTTGTCAGAGAGAGAGAACAACCAGGGGAGCAGCAGGCCGGGCTAGAAGCAGGATCCCTGCCGAGCAAGGAGCCCAGTGCTGGACTTGATCCCAAGACCCTGGAATCATGACCTGAGCATGATCTGGTTAAGGCAGATGCTTAACCAACTGAGCTATCTAGGTGACCCTGTAAATGTCAAATATAATTAATGTGAGATGCATTGCTACTTTAAAGTTGTACCTTCAAAAAAATCTCAAATGACCTCCGAAATCCATTTTTAAAAATATTTGGTGACCAAATGTCAAATCCAAAGGTCTAGTTTTGGTCTTTAGTTGTCCCTGACCACCTGCGGATTTGCTGAAAACCTTTCTAGTCTTGACCTTCATGACTCTACACAGGACTGGCTCTCTTTTTCTCCATCCCCTTCCTGGGCTATTCTTATTTGTCTCCTCTGTGTTCTACCACAACATCTTCATGGATCTCAAAGTTCAGTGACCATCCTATCGCCTTTCTCTTTTAGCATGTTTCGCATACAGCCTCAACTTTGGATTTGGCAAACTCTAATTGACACCCTAACCTTAGGGTGTCAAATTTTGGCAAACTCTAATGACACCCTAACCTTAATCACTAAATCTTACCCTCTTACGTGTGTTTCAATTTTCCATCTCCCTGACTGCATGCTGGACATCTTTACCATTTTGCCTTATCGTTATTTCAGACTTGGAAGCTATACAAAACTGAGTTGAGCAAGAACGAACCTTGTGGGGATGGACTAAAACTGAAGGTATCAGAGTGATTTCACAATTTTTAAGATACACACATATTTTAGAAATTGTGAAATCACTCTGACTTCACATATAGATACATACACCTACATATATATACATATACATATACATACATGTAGTATATACATTTATTTATTTTTGTATTTCCCAGCTCTGTCAGCTGAAAGGACCAAGAAGCACAGAACATACCTATTCCCAGAACCTGATCCCTACTACATTTCCACTAAAAAAAAAACTGGGGAGTCTTCGAGAAATGGGTGATTTAGGGGCTGGGGAAGGATAAGTACAAAATGAGCCTGGAATTTGCTTTAAAAAAAAAAAAAAGGAAAAATATGGTGCTGATATGACACAAGAACACAGTGACTAAATCTGGGACAATTTGAGTCTCAAAATAATTCAGTACAGTACTAAAAAGAATAGGAATGCATGAGTTCAAACTAGTAAGAGATGGATGTATAGATAGGTAGATGGTTGGCTGAGATAAAGGGAGAGCTCTCTTGCTTAAAGAAAAATGTCTAGTAATGACTGATAAATGTGGAGGGAATGTTAGAGTTGGAAAATCATGATTTTGTAGCTGTCTTATTGAGCTTGGACTATACAAGAACTAACAATGAATACTAAATGTGGGTACATGATGAAAAGCAAGAAATCTACCTCTCACTGACTGCTTAGTGCCTGCAAGGGAAAAACAGTCACTATAAAGGAAAATCAGATAATACCTTGACCTAGTGGTTGCAATTTACATCACAATGAGGGGCAGATGGACATTACTTTATACCTTCAGATATGATAACCTGAGAAGGACAAAACATCATCTGGCTGGCAAGGCATCACCTGAATCTAACTATAAGGAAACAGCAGACAAAAAAAAAAAAAGGCATGTAAGGGAGGAAGAGGAATCTTTCAAAAATGTCCAAGTCATAAAAAATAAAGGCTATGAATATGTTCCAGATTAAAAGAGACTAAAGAGACATAACAACGAATTGTAATACCTAAATCTAGACTGAATCCTGTGCTAGATGTCGGGAAAATGCCATAAAGGACACCACTGCACCACTAGGTTAACTGACAAAACAGTATGAATCATAGATTAGATGAAAATATTTAATCAAATTTACTGAAGTTGATAATTAGCTAAAGTTTATATAAGAGAATATCCTGTTTCTTGGAAATACATACTTAAGTATTTTGGGGGTAAAGAATTAAGATGAATATAATTTACTCCCCAAATCAGAAAAAGATTATATGTACATGTAAAAATTATATGTACATGTACATGTACATGTACATTTAGATGATACCTACATAGTAGGTGGGTAGTAGGTAGGTAGATGGAGTACAACATTATAAAGCAAAAGTAAGGTGTGCCTGGGGGATTCAGTCACTTAGCATCCGATTCTTGATTTCAGCTTGGGTCATGACCTCAGATCATGAGATTGAGCCCCACATCAGGCTCCATGCTAAATGTGAAGCCTGCTTAAAAGTCTCTCTCTCAAGTGCCTGTGTGACTCAGTTGGTTAAGTGTCTGCCTTTGGCTCGGGTCAGGACCCCAGGGTCCTAGGATCAAGTCCCACATCAGGCTCACTGCTCAGCAGGGAGTCTGCTTCTCCACCTGGCCCTCCCTCTGACCTTTCCCCCATGCTCATGAGCACGTGTTCTCTCGCTCTATAAATAAATAAATGTATTTGTTTGTTTGTTTATTTATTTATTTTAAAAATGTAAAATACTAGCAACAGATGACTCCTGGTAAAGATATTTTGGTGTCCTTTTTTTTTCCTTTTTTTTTTTTGTTTGCTCTCACTTTTTTTTTTTTTTAATTTGAGTATAGTTGACGCACAATGTTACATTAGTTTCAAGTGTACAGCTTAATAATTTGGCAAGTTTATAACTTATACTATGTTCACTGCCAAGGGTAGCCATGATCTGTCCTGTGATATGGTTGTTGCACTATCACTGACCGTATTCCTTGGACTGTACCTTGTCAGTGTGCTATTTTTATTCTTACAATTTTCCATTCTTCCAAATAAAGAAGTTAAAAAAAAAAAAGAAGCTCAGTAAACAAACAAATTTGGATTGAAATGATTGATCCTAGCTTCCACCCAAGCTATCTCTACCACCATTTACTATTCTCCCAGGAAATCTTGAAATATTATTAATTGTCCTTGGGACTCTTCCTTCTCTCACCTCTCTGAGACATTCCACTGAATATTGCCTATTCACCCTTCATAATGTTTTACATCTAGCTTTTCTTTTGAATTCCTACAATCACCACACTATTTCAAGCGTCTATTATTTTATTGTATTTTGTTTATTTGTTTCTTTATTTTGAGAGAGAGAGAACATGGAGGGGGCAGGAGGAGTAGAGGGAGAGGGAGAGACAGAATCTTAAGCAGGATTCACACCCAGCATGGAACCTGAATCTTAGAACCCTGAGATTATGACCTGAGCCCACATTAAGAGTCAGTCAATAGTCAGAACAGCTAAAATTAACAAATCAGAAAATGACAGACGTTGGCGAGGATGCAGAGAAAGGGGTAACCCCTTATACTGTTGGTGAGAATGCAAGCTAGTACAGCCAGCCACTCTGGAAAACAGTACAGAGGTTCCTCAAAAAGTTGAAAATAGAGCTACCCTATGACCCAACAATTTCACTACTAGGTATTATCCCCCAAAAAACAAACGTAGTGATCCAAAGGGGGCACCTGCACCCCAATGTTTATAGCAGCAATGTCCACGACAGCCAAACTATGGAAAATGCCCAGATATTCATCAACAAATGAAGGATAAAGAAGATGTGGTATATATATCTCAGCCATCAAAAATGAAATCTTGCCATTTGCAGTTATATGGATAGAACCAGAGGGTATTATGCTAAACAAAATAAGTCAATCAGAGAAAGACATTATCATATGATTTCACTCATATGTGGGATTTAAGAAACAAAGCAGAGGATCATAGGAGTAAGAGAGAAAAAAATAAAATCAGAGAGGGAGATAAACCATAGAGACTCTTAATCATAGGAAACAAACTGAGGGTTGATGGAGGGGAGAGAGAAGAGGGTGGGAAATGGAGTAACTGGGTGGTGGACATGAAGGAGGGCATGTCATATAATGAGTACGGGCGTTATATAAGACTGATGAGTCACTGATCTCTACATCCGAACCTAATAATACACTATATGCTATATGCTAATTAATTGAATTTAAATAAATTAAAGACATTTTTTAAGTTGGTCAAAAGTCCATCATTTTACAACAAAGTATTGCTACAATCTGCAGATTCATCACTCCAACACGAGGCTCTCTCTACTCTAAAATATCTTACACTCCTCTACGTATATGTCTTGCAACAGTATTATTTTCAGTCTATCACTTACTTGTTCAGACTTTCGCACTGGACTCTGTATTATCTAAAACAAATGAATAGGTCAACCGACAAATAAGTGCCTAACTTCTTATCTTCATGTAAAAAAAGTTAATTGGAAAATAGCACATTTTCACAGCAGAAGAAAGTTGCAAATATCAAAGAAGATCAAAATAAAGTTGAAAATATCAAATAAGATAAAAAAATATCAAAAGGATCAAAGAAGAAAACTTAAACAACTCATAGTCTCGAAACATATACATGACCACTGTCAACAGCTTGTCGTTTGTCCTCCCTGATTTTTTTTCCTCACAATACCTATATTTTACAAAATTAGGATCATACTGTACATTCGATTTTATGAACTACATTTTGCACTCCTCCCCATACCGCGAGCATTTCCCCATTTGAACAAAAAGTTTCAGACAACATGATTTTTGATAGCTAAGAGCACTCCATTGTATATGTGTAATCTAACTTAATGAGTTCCCTGAGTTTGGGTTTTCCCCCCAAGTTTTCATTCAAAAATATTCATACATACATCTTTTTATTCATCTTTTAATAATGCCCTTAGAAAATGTTTTTAAAAAACTTAAACTGTTTTTTAAAAACTTAAACTGAGGACGCCTGGGTGGCTTAGTGGGTCAAAGACTCTGCCTTTGGCTCAGGTCATGATTCCGGGATCCTGGGATCGAGCTCTGCATCGGGCTCTCTGCTCAGCAGGGAGCCTGCTTTTCCCTCTCTCTCTGCCTGCCTCTCTGCCTACCCGTGATCTCTGTCAAGTAAATAAATAAAATCTTAAAGAAAAAATAAAAAAATTTTAAAAATAAAAACTTAAACTGAATCCCATCTTCTATGAATTAATCTTCTACTATTTAATGTATACAAAACATACTATGACTTTTTCACTCCTATGCTTTTACTCCCTTTCTCATGTTGCCTTTACGTCCCCTCTATGTCAATCCAAATCAGAATAAGGCAACATATCTTAAATGTCTTTGTATCACAAGTCCTCAAAAAATGGTCTTTGAATGATTTCATCCTCTGTATTCTTCCAGGCCTCACCCAACTCTCCCTTCTTCCATAGACCCTTCCTCATGACATCTACAGACCACACTTACCCCTCCTACCTGTTTACTACTGACACAAGAGATTAAAATATTTTCTCTCATTGACACCCAGGTGACAAGTACCTATGTCTCTCCCATTTGGCAGGTAGAAGAAACATGACATGGAAAGGTGACATATTCTGGAACTGTCTGGTTCTGAGTCTCGGAGCAGGTTTTAGAGCCCGTGCCCTAAGAGAAGTCACAAGAACTGTGTTCCCTGGGAAGATTTTGTGATACTTGACTTGCCTCTGTTAGGCCCTACATGTCTGATGAAAGCACATTTTGAGTGGGTTAGCTTAACGTTAAAACCAGATGGTTTTAAAATTAATTATATGCATGGATACTTCAGGATAATGAATTCTCTTTCCAAAAGTATCACTAAGATTCAAAAAGTGACCTTTTCATTATGCTCAGGTAGATATGTTTCCTAGAGCAAAGCTAAAACATCTAACTGAGAAGGGGCTTTACAGGACTACTTTAATAAATAGACACAAATGATTTCTACTTATAAGCTCAATAAATGATATCTAAATAGAAATTTCTAATGTAGATGAAAGTACTAAAGTACGAAGCCTCCTAATATGATTGAATTTTAAAAACAGATTCCTGAGGACTCAGAATAGCAATGGGACTCCAATATTTCAGCAAAGCAGTCAGGACTACTTTGGACCCTGGGAGTGAAATCTTAACACTACCACAGCCTATGGGGCTCCAGCTGCTGCCTTAACACATTCAGAGAGAAAAATCACTGTTTTATTTTTACCGAGCTCCTTTAAGTAAAATTTTAAGCATGAATTAACTAGGTCATGGGCAAAGCCATCACGGACGCTACCTTTGAGGTACATGAGAGGAAGGATCTCTGAGGATTCCATTAGAAAATACATTTATAAAATTTGTTCCTCAGCATTTTTTGGTCTATTTGGGAATTTTCTGTAGAAGAGTTTTATGTACACTTTTTTTTTTAGACAATTTTAATGGGAAACACTTTATTTAAAAAGTCATGACACAGCACTGTGCGTTGCCCTCTCCAAGATGGACAGGTTCCATCTTGTCAAAGGGAATTTGGAAGGGGCAGCTAATATTGCTGTAGTAATCCCCAAATCAAAGCCTCCATGCGGATGGCCTATGTTCTCAGGCTCCCTCATGCTGGACACTGAGATTGGTTTCAGGGACAAGGAAGGTGCCACAAAAGAAATGATTAAAAACAACTAGAGGACGATTACTCCTTTGTGACTCCCGCTTGAGAGCCTGAAATCTGAGCAGAATTCATCTCAGTTTCTCTAATGAATTCCTCTGCTGCTGTCATGCGGTTAATTCTCCACATTTTCTACTACTCTGATTATTAAAAAAAGAAGTAAAAAGGAAAAGGAGCCAGCCAATATAAACATCAAAGGGTACTCCCACTTCTGTGGCCTTCAGATATTTTCCAGAGCTGGATTGTGGGGACAAAAGAGAGTGGGGGTGGGGGGTGGAGGGAGAGGCTTGATTTCTGTTTCCTCTGGGAGACATTGGGAAAATCGGCCCCACAAGGCAGCAGTGCAAGTAAGTGGCATGTTTCGTATCACTAGGCAGCAAAGGTTTTCTCAGGGAAGCTAGATGTTCCCTTGACTTAGCCAGGCAGACCCCAGCTACTACTGAATGGTGGCATGGGGAAGACGAGAGCTGGGCTCTCCCTAAAGATGGGCTAGCGGCAGATACCCTCCACGGCGCCTCAGACCAAAACACTGAAGGGAGCTGGGAGCTGAGGTGGAGGAGGGAGGTGGGAGGCAACTTGAGAAACTTAAAACCAGCATAACTTTTCATTTCCTGAACTTAAAGCAAATAACTGTTGTGGTATTCACTGGAGTTTGAGTTTTTTTCTTCTGCCAAGCCTGCAGACTCCACCACCGTCGGTCTGAAGTTAACAAGAGGAGACTGAATGGGAATAAATGTAAAAACCTATTACAGGGATATAAGAAAGTTAGGGATAGGAGAGTGACCGGGCTGAACAAGAGTTCAAGTGAAAAAGATCTAGGGTTTTAGTAGACTGTGCACTGTGCATGAGCCAACAGTGTGACCTGGCTGCTGAAGAATCCAATGCAATTCATTTAAGGTCTGATTAGCAAAAGTATTGGCATTCAGAATAAGGGGGGAAATGGCCCCCTCATGCTCCACACTGGTCCAGACACAGTTGGAATGCTGCTTCCACTCCAGGTGCCAAGTGTTACAGAATACAGAAAACTGGAGCATGTGAAGGGTGTCACAGGAAGAAAACGGGAATGGAAATCATGTCACACGAAGAATAACTGGAGAAACCAGGACTGCTTCAACTGTAAAAACAGAACTTCTTGTTGGGGGGGGGGGTGGTGGTGGTAAATATCTGCAAACAGCCGAGGAATCCTTGTATGGGAGACAGAGCAAACTCAACTCCCTATTTCCAAAGGGCAGACAAATGGGCAGAAGAGTAACCCAAATTAATAACACAACTTCTAACAATTCAAATTGTTTCAAAATGGGATAGAGTGTTCTATGTAATAGTTGCTTCTCCAGCAGTGGAAGTGCTCAAAGCCTAAACCTGCCAGGGAGGTTATGAATATTCTAGCATTACGTGGAAGATGGGGCTGGATGGCTCATTAGATTCAGAACCTGAGAATTATGATGAGACAGAAATAACATTAAAAAATAAAAGGCACCCACCATTTGCTTAAATCCATCTATATATCAGTGGAAAATTTATTCAGTCATTCAACAATACCACCATGGTTCTTTCCGTTTGTATTAAGAGGCAATAAGGAAAGCCTTTCTCCTGTTAGGGTCTTAAACTAAAGAAAGCATTGTTTGTAGGAACGACAGCATTCTAACACCCTTTCTACTATGTTTATTAACCTGTATTGCCTTTTAGATTATCTTATTGTCAGAAACTCCAAATGCCAAAAGAGCTGAACTCCTTGAGAGCAGGGTCTATGTCTTATATTCCTTTGTACTCCCAGTTCCAAGCAGAGATCTTGACACAAAGTAGGTGCTCACAAAGATTTGTTAACTGTGCTAGGACTGTGCTAGGTTATGGGAATATAGCACAAAACAAAACAGACCCGGCTTTAGCTATCAAGGAACTTGCAGTCTAGTGGGTGCCACCTGTATGCAACAAAAAGTCATGAAAAGAAATACATGGGGCTTCTGGATGGCTCAGTCAGTTAAGTGCCTGCCTTTGGCTCTGGTCGTGATCCCAGGGGAGTGATCCTGGGATCCAGCCCCATGGGCTCTCTACTTAGCAGGGTAGCTGCTTCTCCCTCTCCCACTCCCACTCCCCCTGCTTGTGCTCTCTTCCTGTCTGTCCTCAAATACATAAAATCTTAAAAAGTGCATAATTCTAAAATTATAATAAATACAAAGAATAAAACGTAAAGAGAAGAATGAGGGTTATAAGGAAAATCTAACTTTGTTAAGGGAATCATCTTTACAGAGTCAAGAAAGAGAATGGGAGTTAACCAGGTGAAGGCTAGAGAAAGGAAGACTATTCTGTGGAGAAGAAAGAACCTGTCTAAAGGTGTTGAGAGGGAGAAAAGAGTGAATAGGAAGCAGAGGTAGGACCACACAGGACCTCAGGGGCCAAGCTATCATTTCCAGGTTTAATCCTAAATGCAACCAGAGGCCAAAGAAAGACTTTAAGCAGGGAAGTGATAGAAACCATCCCCCTGACAGCTGCATTGAAAAAAAATGTAACAACCAAAAGTGCTGGCAGGGATATAGAGAAAAAGGAAACCTTGTGCACTGTTGGTAGGAATGCATACTGTCATAGCCACTGTGCAAAACAGTATGGAGGTTCCTCAAAAGATTAAAATTAGAATTGTCATATGATCCAGTAGTTCCATTGCTGAATATTTACCCAAAGAATACAAAAACACTAATTCAAAAAGTTACATACACCCTTATGTTTATTGCAGCATTATTTATAATAGTCAAGATATGGAAGCAACTCAAGGGTTTATTAGTAGATGAATGGATAAAGAAGATGATATGCAATATTACTTGCCATAAAAAATAAGGAAACCTTGCCCTTTGCAACAACTTTGGGTGCATCTAAAGGGTATAATGGAGTGAAATAAGTCAGTCCAAGAAAGACAAATACCGTATGATCAAACTCCTATCTGGAATTTAAGAAATAAAACAAACAAACGAAGAGGCAAACAAACAAACAAACAAAAACCAGACTCTCAGCTAGAGAGAACAAACCAGTGGCTGCCAGAGGGGAATCAGATGGGAGGTGGGGAGGATGGAGGAAATAGGTGAAGGGGATTAAAAGCACGCTCACCATGATGACACTAAGTCAGATGCAGAATTGCTGAATCACTATATTGTAAACCTGCAACTAATATAACACCGTTTGTTAACTATATTGGAACGAATGAAAAAAATGGAAGGAAGAAAGGAAGGACAGAAGGAAGGACCTGATGGACAGAAGGAAGGAAAGAAGGAAGGAAGGAAGGGACGGAAGGAAGGAAAGAAGGAAGAAAGAAAGGAGAAGGAAGACAGAAAGGACTAGAACAGTGTATTTTAATGCATTAGTGGGTCACAAAATGAATTCAGTTGGTCCATGCCTAGGATGAAAAAAAAAAAAGTTTCGAAAAACATCAAACTGCAACCTACAAAGTAAAGGCAAGTATTACTTTATGAATCTTTTGTTTCAGATTTACTTAAAGATACACAGCACACTCACATACGTATGTGTACTGGGGGTATCATGAATATATTTTTTATTGTGAGTCACAGTCAAAAAGGTTTGAAAGCCACTAATTAGAGGGAATCAGAGTGAAAACTGGGAAACCAATTAAGAGGTGAATAGAATAGTGAAGATATAAGTATGTTGGGAAGTGGACAGATCCAGCGGATACCTGGAGACAGACACTGGGCAGGACTTGGTAAATATTTCAAGGATGACTCAGGTTTCTGGCACCCATTAACTAGAAGACTGAGTGAACGGGTGAGTGAACAAAGGAGTAAATGATGATGGCCCAGTAAACCTAGCTAAAGTTATAATTTTCTTCATATTTAACCATAAAAACTCTATCCTATTTAAAACTGATTTTCCCTCCTTGGTTTCCACAGTCTTCTCATGAGCTTTACATATAGGGCCCACGTCTACTTCAACCTCACAGTCCCAAGGCCCATCACAGGAACTGCTCTGTGGAACATGCTCAGTAATTACGGGCTGAATGGGTTAATGAATGGAGTAAAATAAAAGTGGTAAAGTCGGGGCACCTGGGTGGTGCAGTCGGTTGAGTGTCTGAGGCTTGGTTTTGCCTCAGGTCATGATCTCAGGGTCAAAAGACGGAGCCCCATGTCGGCCCCACACGCAATGCAGAGTTGGCTGATGTTTCTCTCTCCCTCTGCTGCCCCTCATGCCCTGCTCTCGCTCTCTCTCAAATAAATTAATTAATCATGAAAAAGTAGTCAGTCTTAACAAGAAAATGAAATGTCCTATATCTTTAAAGTCAAGGAAGAGCAAATCAACTTGGGATAGGTTATTATAAATCTCCCCTTATTAATTAAAAGTCACGTTTTATAAAACCAAAGGAAAACAGTCTTTAATTACAATCATACTATAAAGGCACTCTCACTCCTTTATTGCAGAGGACTAATAAATCTTCAAAAGTCCTCTTCTACCATGCTGTCCCATCTCATTCACACTCTGTGTTTCCAGATTTGCAAGAGATTCAAAAGTTCTAAATTCACAGTCTAAACATTACTCAGATTATTCCCATGAACTTGGTAGAGGGCAGGTATAATCCTCAGTTTAAAAGAAAATAAATGAGTTATGGAAAATGTCCAAGAAATCTCAAGCCACCTAGCAGCAGAAGCCACAGTAATCCACTCCTTGCCTTCTGGTTTGTAGTCAGCCCTGTGGCATTCTGCTGACACTCTGCCTAACACCATTCTTTGTTGATCCTGGTATATTCGAGCCGTCTATTAAACTTCCACTCCCTCGGGGGCAGACACTGTGTCTTCTACTCTTACTGTACTGTCCATGATGCTTAGCAGTCCTGAACACACTAGACACTTAATATTTCTTGACTGGACTACCATGAAGAATAAAATGGAGATCTGCTGATTAAGAAGCTGTTGAACTGACTCCATTCCCTTCACCAAGCCGTGCTGGTCTTGCATGCAAGTTTTATCTCCAGCTGACCCAGTCTTCCATTACAGAATAGCAATTGCCTCTTTCCAAAATGAAAAACATTTTCCATTGTAAATTATACTTGCAGCTGTGATGTTGAAATGTTCCTCAAGCAAAGATTTTTATCTGTGCTGCAAAGGGGAAAGTGTAGCTCATAAGCTTAATTCTTTAAACAAATCCAGTAACTCTGTTCCTTTGGTCCCAGACAGCCTTCTTAGCTTGTTTGTTTGTTTTCATGCCCCCCACCGTCCCACGCCCCCAAGAGGTTCCTGTTAGTAAATTACCCACCGCCTGCGATCACACCAGGACAGACTATTGCTGGTGTGGGGAGTATGATCTCTATGATCTCTTACAGCTAACTTGCCATCCCCCACAAAAAGAACAGTGAAAGGATAGGTACAAGCAGAGAGGAAGCCGAGGTTAAGAACCTTGAAAGAGGTCTAAACAAATATGTTCAGTCAGAAAAACTCATTCCCCAGCACTCTTGCCTGACTTGGTGAAAACAGACTGAAGGTAGACATCACCTTTTATTCAGGTCAACTGCCTCTCTTAAGATTTAGGTATCAGGGGCACCTGGGTGGCTCAGTGGGTTAAGCCGCTGCCTTCGGCTCAGGTCATGATCTCAGGGTCCTGGGATCGAGTCCCACATCGGGCTCCCTGCTCAGCGGGGAGCCTGCTTCCCTCTCTCTCTCTCTCTGCCTGTCTCTCTGTCTACTGTGATCTCTCTCTGTCAAATAAATAAATAAAAAAATCTAAAAAAAAAAAAAAAAGATTTAGGTATCAGAAAAGTGCTAATTATATGTTAGGTCACACATCAGTCACTGAAAACTTGAAGTACTCATTTCATGAGGACAGTACTGACTATTTTAAAGAGAATTTTGAGTTTGACCAATTGTTTTACTCTCAGTCTCTGAGCTCTTCCTCATAACAGTTCTGAGAAATCTGAATATCACTGTTTCTCCATATATTTCTGAGAGAACAACAGATGCATGCAGCTTTGCACTGAGCCGATCATTTGGATACTGCTTAAAGACAGGGTCCTGGTTCTCAAAGTCTGCCTCTCATAAAGGAGGAAAATGTGTGCAGAAATCAATCAAAACACAAGGGAGAGTGAACCAAGTGCTCCAGGTCAAAGAGAGTGGTGCAAAGAGTGGCATTTAAGTCCAACTGGAAAGCAGTGGGCAGAATTCAATGATGGAAGGAGCCATCTAAGCTCTGCTTTGAGAGATGTCAAGTACCTAGGAGATGAAAGAGGAATACCAATCTGGAGTAAGAGCAGAAGTCAAGTCACAGAGGTGTGTAAATGCAGGCCATATGCAGGGAACCACGTAAAACCTACGTTAGAGGTTAGAGCACAGGTCTCACAAGTGATCATCAAGCGAAGAGTAAAAGTTCACATGAGTAAAATCCACAAAAAAGCTATCAGCAAAAAGTAAAGGTGATTTTAAAGTCTGGAGACACTTTGAGTGCCTCAAGAAAAAGCATCTGTACTGGCTTTAGTGTTACAAACCCAATAGGATAAAGCTGACAAATCAACCAACCTGAAAATACAATGTACTGCTATATTTTTAGATTAAAAAAAAATCCATTTGTATAAGCAATTGATTCCAAAATTTATTCATAAAATGATCCTATCCAAATTCCTGGATCTGACACCCCATTTCAACAAGGGTAACTCACAAGATGAATTCTCACAAAATAAGGTAAGGGTATAAAGGTAAAAAAAAAAAAAAGAGAGAGAGAGAGAGAAAGAAAGAAAGAGAACTGACATTTAAGGTTGCATCCATCAGGCTGGGGGACAGGAAAAAGAGCTGTCTGGTGAGACCTAGTCTGTTTACATTAACATCAGTGGGAACATATGGTTAAAAACAGACACTCTGAATTCTGGATAGCAAAATCTGTTTTCAGAGAGACAATATATAACATTTGGTGGCTGACATTTAAGAACTAATCTAGTTTGGGGCCAACTGAAAGAAATTGTCTGGAGAGCACTTGGCCTAATGTTTCTATTGTCATTAGCTGAAACTTAAAGATTACAGTTTGATCATTTCAAATTGGAATAGAAAACTGTTTTCAGAAAGGCCAATATATAATATTCGGTAACGTCTGCAAGTCAACATGGAGTCCTCTTCTTCTCACAATGAAAGGGGGAGACCATCCAAAAGGAAGACTTCATGAAAGGCTCCTTTCAAACAGTGGCCCTTGCTGTGTCCTCTTAATTAAGGGTTCATAAATAAAAGGACACAACAGCTGCAACTTATGATTAACCACGGTATAGTATTTCAAACTGTGAATAACATTATAGTTATTGCAACTAACAGAACTCCTTACATTGGTTCAACACATGACCTTGGTTTTGTCTGGCCTGTAGGTGACCTGAATTGAAGAGAGATGTCTGGGTTGAAATTTAACTCGGTGTCTGAAAAGCTATGTCACATGGCTGGAAAGTCAGTAATGTTGCAATTTTGGGAACCCCTGCTCCTCTCAATGTGATTGGATGGTGTAAAGGTAAATCTAAGAAGAGCAGTGAAAAATAAAGCTAATTGGTCACTCTAGGACAACCCTTGAATAATGTCCAAACATTTGCAAACTGTCTGAGTAAACCACTCAGGTTATTCTTAAACAACGAAGGTAACTTTACTGCCTGCCATGGGCAAATGCCCTTTAGATTAACGTGGTAAACAATTCTTGAGTGATTAATGACATACACTCTTTCTCTGCCCTCTACTGAGGGCAGAACTCTCTTAAGGAGAGCAGGAAAAGGCTTTACCTCTTGATTTATAGGCTAAGACCAAAGCAATCTGAGTTTTCTCTGAGAGTAAGAGTCTATTCCTGAGGAAGATTATGGGCTCTCAAAACAGGGACCACAGATGACAAGGGAGAAAGGATCTTCTATTATCTCTTTTCTCCATTAACTATGCTTGGAGAAGCTGCCAGTGTCCCTCCAGTCTTATTTAAATAAATGGGTTCAGGACCTAATTCTAAGAACTATTTTCCCCATGCCCATTAATAGATTAAAAACTAAAGGGAGAGCCTGACTTTTCTTATTTCAATTGGTAAGTAATCATATCACTTAGTACTTAGTTTCTTATCATAGAAACTCCAATACCTTTTATTGGGTTGTCTTTAAGTGGCCTGATCATGTACGGTTTTAAACTGTTACACAGAGGGGAGCCTGGGTGGCTCAGTAGGTTAAGCCTCTGCCTTCAGCTCAGGTCATGATCTCAGGGTCCTGGCATCGAGCCCCGCGTTGGGGCTCTCTGCAGTTGTTGTCTCTCTGTGGGCTTGTGATCTCTCTCTGTCAAATAAATAAATAAAATCTTAAAACAAAAACAAAAACTGTTACACAGAAACTCACCCTTCCATAAAAGCAGATCTATGGTCTCTATAAAATCATGACCAAGGCACATATGATTAATATGTGTCAGTTTATCACTAGTTCCATCTTAACTCAAGGTAAGATTTAAGCAATCGCATTTCTCCTCCCAAACTCTGCCAACAAACCACTCAATTCTTCTGAAAATGAACAATAACATTTAACATAAATGCATTCTTTTTTAATTTACAATAGCCCTTTGAAAAAGGATATTGTTTCTTTAAAAGCCCTGCAGTGATATACCATTAACTAAAAGTAGTTGAACTGTTGGTATTGGGAACTAGGAAAATACATGTTTCCCAGGAAAAGGAGTTTGCTTGGATCTTCCATTTCATTATTACTAACAAAATGCACAACAATAACTGTGTGAAGAACTGAAAATTCACTACTTCTTATTTAAATCAATTGGATAAATTGCTAGCTTCTAGAGAGATTTTGATTATGATCTTGAACTATTGTGAGAACAGAACAGATCCTAAGTGGACATTCATTAACTTGAGCCAATTAACCACAGGAAGGAAAAAATAATTTTTTAAAGTTTATTATATTTTTATTAACGTATAATGTATTATTAGCTCAGGGGTATAGGTCTGTGAATCGCCAGGTTTACACACTTCATAGCACATACCTTTCCCAATGAAAAATAATTTTTTTAGAACAGAGAGCTGAGATAAAATTTTAATCTGAACTTGTTATCTTGGTACCCCCTGAGTATAGAATAAAAGGCATCAACAATGACTGATTATGTGAATAGATGAGCTGATTAATTAATTAATGGGAGAAGGGCAGTTCTAAGACAAGCTAAGAAGAGATCAAGCCATCTAAGTCACTAAGAATAGAAGAAAAAGGATGTCCACGTGGTGCTATTATTTACCTATTTCTATATATACCTTCCAAAAAGGAGAGTTTAAAAACTGAATTAGTGCAAAATAATGATATTTCAGCCTGGATATTCCTAGCACATTTCAAATAGAGAAGTTTCTTTATTTCCTTGGAGGGTCTAATATAAATTAAGGGGATTGATTTCAGGATCATCTTTCAAGGAAGACTACCAAACCCTTTTGTTAAGTCAAGTTACCCTAAGTAAGTTTTCTGATACTAGCTTTAAAAATGCATAAATACCATTTCCTTTGATATGTCAGCAACTCTTAATGGGAGAAGTAATTTTGAAATTAAATGTCATTCCACTTCTTAAGCAATTTAAACTTAAATTAAGGAATTTAAGGGAAAGATCTGTTGCTTTTTTCTACTAGGAATAAATTGTAAGAAAAAGGAAGTCTGATCTTAACTATCTTTCTTTTCTGCCTAATACCTCAGGTATTAAGATTTATAGTTTCTTTTTCAAAGATTATCATTTTTAGTAAAAATTTATCAAGTGGGTAGAAAAATGGATGAAATTTGTTTTTGTTCATGGATCCATCATTGCCACTGAGGAAATCAATAATATAGGCGGTATCTCTCTTGAGGCTAATAGGAAGGAAGTGAACAAATATTACTTGGTGTCACGGTCCCCAAAAAATACCCTTTAATGTCCCTTTCCATAAGGAAATCAACATCAGATGGAATAAGGAAATTATAGTGGTCACTCATTCATTTAAGCACTACTAAGTATCTCTGGAGCTATAAGAATGAATAAAATATGGTTCCTAATTCTGAAGGTTCACAATATAGGTACAAATTCAGACATGACAAATTCATCAACTGTATATTTAAGATTTGTGTACTTTATTGTCTGTAAATTATACCACAATAAAAAAAATTAAAAGGGTGAAGGCGCATTGAGGTAAGTTATACTCTAGCATCAGAATCACCATAATAGGGGCGCCTGGATGGCTCAGTGGGTTAAGCCGCTGCCTTCGGCTCAGGTCGTGATCTCAGGGTCCTGGGATCGAGCCCCACGTCAGGCTCTCTCCTCAGCAGGGAGCCTGCTTCCCTTCCTCTCTCTCTGCCTGCCTTTCTGCCTACTTGTGACCTCTGTCTGTTAAATAAATAAATAAAAATTCTAAAAAAAAAAAAAAAAAAAAAAAGAATCACCATAATAGAAGTAGAGAAGAGGAAAAAGGAATTATTTTCCTTGGCCAGGGAGTCTAGCAAAGCATGACCAAGGAGATAATGAACATGTGAGCTTCACCTAGCAAAAAGCATCGTAGCAGAGGGTAAGTCAATGCAAAAACACAAAGGTGAGAAATAGCAAGAAATACAATGTAGCTGAAATGCATGTACCTGGGATAGGATGCTGAGACAGGGGGAACCCCCCAAAAAATCTGATGTACCAAGCTAATTAATTTAAATTCTACCCTACAGAGCAGTCGAGAAAGGTTTTTAAATAGGAGAGTGACTAGATCAGATTTGTTTCTAAGTGAATAACTCATTTCTTCTTTCCAGAGTAGATCAGGCTCTCTGCTCATCAGGAAGCCTGCTTGCTTCTCCCTCACCCACTCCCCCTGCTTGTGTTCCCTCTCTTGATGTCTCTCTCTCTCTCTCTTTCACATAAATAAATAAAATCTTAAATTACAAAAAGGAAAATGAATAGTAAATATGTTCATATATGTGTTGAAAAAGTTTGAAGAAATATCAAAAACCTGCTTTCAGCAATTAAGTTTAAGATTATGGGAGACTTTTTCTTTTTCTCCATAACATATTTCTTAAAGGTCTGAATTTTATAACTATATATTATTTTTACAGAGAGAAAAACACATGAAAGATCAATTTAATTTAAATAAAACATTTCAGTGGCGGCCTGTAATCAGAAAGGTTGCCGGAAGCCAGATAAGTGAACTAAGAGCTTCCATGAGAGACTCACCACTAATAAGCAGGTTCATCACATTTCTATGAGGTCAACATGACATACCAACAGGAGAGCTTTCAGATTAGCCGGCAAACCTCATCTATCTGCCTCCTACTCTCTCTCCCTAATTTACACAAGAACATGGTATAATTCCTTGCTAAGATAATTTTTTTCCCTGTGGACTTTAAAATGATGATTTGAATGCTGATTAATTTATGGTCATTCTATACCAGCCACAAATAGTCTTCAGTTTTCAGAACAAATACGCATTTGGGGCCTGTGGAATTTCCTCTTCTTGGAGAAGCAACAAAACCCAAATGGTGAATTCAAGAGATTCAAGATTTTTCTATGCATTCCTACACAGAAACTCTGAAATTTTTTTTATTAAAGATTTTTATTTATTTATTTAACAAAGAAAGAGAGATCACAAGTAGGCAGAGAGGCAGGCAGAGAAAGGGAGGCAGGCTCCCTGCGGAGCAGAGAGCCTGATGCGGGCTCCATCACAGGACCTTGAGACCATGACCTGAGGTGAAAGCAGAGGCTTTAACCCACTGAGCCACCCAGGAGCCCCGAAACTCTGAATTTTTAAGGCTAAATCTAACCTCCTGGCAATAACCTGCCAGCATTACCTTATATAGTTAATTTTCATTTTTCAAAGTATACTCTTATACATTGCTTCATGTGATTCTCATAATAACTCTGGAAAGCAATTGGAGTTAGAAATTATCTCCATCTTTTTGTTCTTTATGAGTTTTATATCTTAAGAGATACTGGGCTTAGGAGGGGGAAGTAAATACAAAAGGAACATATACTCATAAAATTTTGAGGGAAAAAAATAAAAACAGTAAAAAAAAAACCAAAAAACAAAACCAAACAAAAAACATTTCATAATCTCACCACCAGACATAACATTATTACTCTTTGATTGTGTAGGTTTCTCAATATTTCTTCTCTGTATTCCATTAAGCCCATTAGAAGATGAGCAAATTTTCACATGGCTAATGGATGTCACACCCAGAGCTCACACCCATGAACAGTATCTATCATACCAGGAAATTCCTTCCTTCTTACTAACCTGTTCCTTTTTCAAAATGTCCATACATTACAAAGAAGAAAGCTTAGAAACACAGATTTTGGTATATTCACATTTTGTTTCAATGTACTAAGTAAACTTACCAATGGTCTTAAGACATTAGTACCTCTAGTATAAAAACAATTGTCAAACTCAGTAATCTCTAAAATGCTCTTTAACTCTGTAATAATTCTAATCTCCTCTGAATGAAAAATGGCCAGAAGACAGGGTCGAGATTCTGAGTCAAAAGGATATCAGACGTGGGCAAGTTAAGTAAATCAAAATCTCATAAAGAAAGGAGTTAGCCAAACTAGAATCAAAATCACAAATCAATATGTCATACATCGGAACAAGGGTCAATCAAGGAAAGAAAAGAAATATAAATCTGGAAGGACGAGGCTGAACCAACAAATACATTTGTGAGAGACCACTGGTTCAACACAAAACCTATTTCCTCTTCTTGGACACAAAAACCACATCACATTTCCTTGTTGTCCTTGCAGTTCAGTATGGCCATGTAAGTCCTAGCCAACAGAATATGGGTGAAAATGATCTGAGAACACTTCCAGGCTTGGCCCCTAAAATCCTCGCAATTTGTGATCCTTCATGCTCTCTTCTTACAGGGTGACTCTGGAAGTTATCTGTTGAATATGGTAGAGCCACAAGATAGAAGGAACCACACAATGGAAGATAATCCTGCTTGATGAGCCTCCCATCCAGCAAGAACATCTAGTAAAACCTGATGCAAGCAAGATAAAATTTGTATTTATTATGTCTTTGAGATTTGGGGGTTTGCGTATTACAACAACTATCATCCTGGCAGGTGATGCATAAGCCAGGCCATGTGGACAAAGCCAGACACAGACATAGTCATAGATTCCCCGTTTTACTCAGTCTAGAGCCACACCTGCTGACCAGGTTTTGTAGGCAAATTCAGCATGCTGATTCACTTTTTGTCAGTGAACTCCTATTCTGAATCTCACATAAGCTAAGAAAATCAAATGACAGATGAAATCATTCTCTTGTTATAGGCAAATCATGAAAAGATTCAACAAAATCCAAAAGTCCACTCAAGTTTTAAGAAGACTTTTACAGTATTTTACGGGGAGAAAACTGCAAAGTAAATTAGAGCATATTGATTTTCCAAATCAGAAATGCAAAAGGAAGAGAGAGAGGAGCTTACGAATTAAATGTTTGTGCCACCCCCCCCATTAATATGTTGAAACCCTAATTCCCAACATAATGGTATTCCAAGGTGGGGCCTTTGCAATGTGGGTCATGAGGATGGAGGCCTCATAATTCAACTAGTACCCTTATTGCAGGAGACACAAAAGAGCTTCCTTCTTTCTCTGCTCTTAGCCATGTGAGGCTACAATGAGAAGGTGGTGAAGACAGAGGGAAAGTAAAACTAATATTTTTTCAAAGTCTATATCCTAGAAACTTCCACATATGTATTCTCAGTTAATCCTCACAACAAATCCGTGTGATAGTTATTACTATCCTTATTTTTTTTTTTCAAAAGAGAAAACTGAGGGTCATAGCAATTAAGTAATCAATCAAAGTTTTGACATCTAGAAAGTGGCGGAGCCAACAATAAGCTCTACTTTTTCCTCCTGCAAAGCTCATGTTCTTTTCACTACAGTCTTGTTCTCTTGATATTTGTACACGTTTCAAAAGATTTGCAAGTTTCCTTGACCCTAATATACTTCTTGGATGGCCCCAAAGTTGACTGCTTTATGTCTCATCTCTTTAAGTACAGTCATAGAGTCAATGTCTCTTAATTCTTTAAGAAACAAAGAGACACATGCCTCAAATTTTTTTCCCAGCATGCTTTGGGAAGGTGCCTTAGAACTCATCTCTGCAGTGGACGTTTGTTCCAGCATCTGGTGGGTGATGGCAAGATTACCATCTCTGGCTCTTTCTCACTGTATGAACACCAGGTGCACATGCACGTACACACACACACACACACACACACACACACACACACTTTAACTGGCTGCATTTCAGGTCACTTGACCTTCAAGTGAGGTTACCCATAATCAGACACTGGTATATATCAAGAGGACATATGAAAAAGAATCCAAATTGAAGGGGATATTAAAACATTTACAGAACTTACATATTTCCTATTCAAGCAAATTCTGCTGCCCTCAACTCTGCAAACACATTAGTCTATATTACATTAAATCATTACACTGAAGATAAAGTTAAAACCAGCATGCTAAAAAAACAAAACAAAACAAAACAAAAAAACCAAAACCATGCTGATCTGAACTAGTGGGTGACAGACTAAAACGCTTATAGCAGTCAAAACTGGAAAAGAGTAAATCACAGACTTACCCCATACACCTCATAGCTATTAATTTAGCTTTGGAAAAATCTCGCTTAAAGCAGAACTTTTAAATGGAAGCCACAAGATGGCCTGAATAATGGCAGTGGTTTTTAAGGGAGGCGGATACCCCTTAAAGCATAGGGACCACACAATAGACATGAGATGGCTTCTCAAATACCTTTTTGCTGCTCCCACTATATCATCAGGGCAAAATACCTCATAATGCTCTAGGTCTTGAAAATCTTAATCTATAATACACATATAATTATATTCTTTAGGATGGTACTGGATCTAAATAATAAAAAAAAAATAAATGTTCTGTTTAAAGCCAATTGTACTTATTAGCTATGTAAGACTGGAGAACAGGATGCCTGACTTTTACTCAGAGTTTTTCCAGTGACTCACTGTGTAATTCTGAGGACATAGCGCTTTGATCTTTAGTTCCTTAGTCTATAACCAGAGAGTTTTAAATTGTGCCCCCCCAATCTTTTTCACTGGGTACCCTCTCTAGCTTCTTTTGCCCTCAGATGAAAGGATCTATAGACGTGGAAAATTGTCGTTTAGTGATTTCCTATATCCCCCTTTCTAGTATTTCAGCCATTCTCCTTTTACATCTGAGGGACACTGCAGAGAAATCACTGCTGTGCACAATCGAAGCCACAGGCTTAAAATTTCACTGTTGGAGGGGCAGGCTGAGAAGGAACAAGTCTGGCTTTAACACCACAAATATCTCCAATTACCAAATGTGGGCAGAAAGAATACAAAAAACAAGGAAAGACAGAAAGACCCTTGGTATTCTTCAAAGCTTCCCTTTTGGGATGAAAGTTCTATTTTGAGCTTCCAAGGCAGAAAGCCTGGGCAGCCGGCACACCTGGAGTGCATTAGTGGGCCCTGGACTCAAGGTGAAACAGGCTGAATTTCATCTAGATGCTTCCCACAATCCATTCTCATAAAAGCTCACAGTAATTTACCAGCTTAGGAACACGGCATGGTATTCATGGAGCGCTGAACCCTGGGATTACCTTCCAGAGTCACTGGATAAATCCCACTGCTCATCTATGTAAACACACTTTCATCTTGATTACCTTTAGCTCAAGGAGAGTTTCATTTTGTTTGCTGTGGCACAGGGTCAAGACCAAAACCCACCCTGAAATCACTCTCATAGCACTTCCAAAGAACACCCAAATGGTGATGTAACTAATGAGTGAGTTTTCGTGTTATGCTATGTATTCATCTAAATACAAAACACCAATGCCTCTACAGTTTGTTTCCCTTTCCTTACCCGCCTCAAGAAGGTGATACCAGCTTGTCTTCCAGTTCCCCATTTAGTGCCCCCAACTGTACATTTGGTGCCATAGTCACCAAGCAGGCTCCAACCTTGCCAAGGCAAACAGTATGGCTGCTCCCACCCAGAAAAACCCCTGGCCTTCACCCCATCTCTTTTCTGTATGTCTTCAGGTATAACTCAGAATAGGGCCCACCGGGACACTATGACGACTGTATTCCATGCCTCTGTTCCCTAAGGAGCCTCTCCCCACCCCCACTTACTTAGGGAAGAGGTAAAGCAAGGCCACAGGCTCTGGAGCCAGACATACTGGTTTTGCACTCTGGCTCTGCGATGTATTATCCATATGACCTTGGAAAGGTTATTGAGCCTCCCTTTGCCTCAGTTTCTTTATTTGAAAAATGGGGGTAAGGGGGGTGGCCACCTCATAGAGTTGTAAGGATTAAATATAGTGTCTTAGAATAGTGTCTGAAATGTTGTAAAGCATTCAACAGCAGGATGATGATCGTGCTGATACCTTCAATATCAAGGTCAAGTACTTTCTCTAAAAAGGCTACTCCTCTGGCTGGCCTTCATAGTACAACCCCCTCATGCTGTAGGATAAAGGACTTTGGGCAAAAGACTACAAAGGGCACAATAAAGATGAATGACATGGGGCTCTCAAAGCATGCTGCACTCCATCAAACTAAATGCTCTAAAAATTTAGCCTGTGGCTCCGAATCTACCTGAAGTTGGGGTATTTTAAGGTGGTGAAACATCTCTCCTTGACTGTTAGAATGACTACTTGAGTTAGACAATGCTCTGGCCTAAAGATGTTCCTCAGGATTGAGAAATTGTTGTTGCCAGAGGCCAAACTCTAGTCACAGGGTGCCAGGTGGGAAGAAAGGGTGGAGTAAGAAATACACCCCACTCTCAACATACACACACATGTGTACCTTCTACTGTTAGTACAAGAACTAGTGTTTTGAAATACTCTAAGACATGAACTGGCTGGAGTCCTGTGTTTCTGGCTCCCAAGCCATTTGTATCCCCAGCATCATGTTAGGCCTGATACTCCCACAGTGTGAAGGCTGTATTTGTCTGTTTACCAGCACTGACTGAATAGTAGTCTAACACACGAGCTCTGTGGCAGCATTACTCCCAATACATACAATAATAATGCAGCATAACATTTTTCAAGACCTACATCTTCCGGAATTATATTATTACTAGAGATGTTCCTTGAAAAGAAATATTCCATGTGCCATATAAATATTATCAATTTCTATGTTTACTATGACATAAGAAAAACTATAAAGCATTGCTCTAGACAACTATCAGAAAGAAACTTAATGGATCCCAACCATTTCCTGAGAAACCAGTAAGTATAAATCTTGTGACACCATGCCCTTAATAATCTGTACTTTGATTTCTTATCTGTAGGTCAGCAAGAAATACATTTGTCTCAGAGGATTGACTAGAGGGCAGTACTGGCCATACGGGCTTTGAACTTTTTAGGTAGAGAAAAAAAATTAAATATTTATTTTAAATTTGCTGGATGAAATGTGTCTTATCCCCAAACAGATTCTTGCCAAAAAAGAAAAAAGACAAGATAACAGAGCCTCATCCTAAAAACAAAGCCTGAAATCCAGGGCTTATATATGAGGAATATCTACCACATTCTAGTGTAACAAGGAAATCATATACCACTAAACAGTAATTTAACTGTAGAAGGAATGCTAACACCTACTAGCAGCAGCTCCTTTATCTTCAAAGGAAAAATATTAATGAAGGAAGAAGGGGTTTTAGAGGACTTTGCAGAAAGGTGGCATTGATCTCACCTGCCTATGTGTCAAAATGCCAATATAGAAACATACTCCCACACTCCCACGTCTACAACCAAAGCATTTGGCATTCTCTGTGACTCAGACCATAGCAACACTTTTCTCTCTCTCAAGAATCTCCTTCCAAGTGTTTCTTATTTTACCTTCTTCAATACCACCAAATACTTTGCTTTAGTTCTGACCTCAAAGAATCCTGTCTAGAATCTGCCTTAAAAAACTGGGGCAAAACAATTTTTTTTAATAACATGAACATCCTCAGTCGCCAGCCATACAAAACAGGGGCAATGAAATGGATGTGCTAATGTGGGGGTGGGGCAGGATTTTTGTGGTGCTTTACTGAGAACCCCCTCCTCTCTTGACTGTACATTCTGCCAATTTCCAATACGCTAGCTATGAGCCAGAACTAGGAAGAAGTTGCAACACTCCAGATGCACCCTAAAAACTCCTTTGTTGACTTAAAAGAATAAGATAAAATCAAAAGGCCTGACCTTCAAACTTTCAACAAGAAGGATTTGGAAAGGAATGGGATTGAACAGGCCCAGTTACTTGGATGATGGATCTCTTAATCCACTCTCTACTACCAATTCCTCACGTGTGGTTACAGTCAAAGAGTTCACCCCATTTCTTCATTCATAAGATCAGAGGGTAGAGGCAGGGGGACAGTGACAGAAAAAAGAAAATCTGCTCAGTTCAGCACACTGCAAAATGGCAACTGGTATACAACTAAAATGATAAGGCATATAAAACAGTAACAGCCTTTCTCCTATGGCTTCAGAAAAAAATATTTCAACTAATTGGGTTCCCAGGAAACAAATTCATATAGAATTTTGATACAGGGGTCCAAAGGTTTAAAAAGCTATTTATCAATATATTCATTCCAGATTTTTGTTCGGTAAAGAGGTAAGGGTTTCAGTTGATACTCGCTGCTGTTGTCAAAACAGCCTCAGTGCAGGAAGGAGGGTGAGAAAGAAAGGAGACCCCGATGATTGCCAAATAAAGAAGGCAGCATCGTCACCAGCTCCTTGCTGGAAAAATAACATTATGAATGAAAATGCTCCGGAGATGACCTAGTATTCTCCCTGCTTGGATGAGCTTCCTCCTCTCCGGAAATGCGAAGGTCATATACACTGAGCTGTTAGAAATACCTGGGTAGGAAAATATTTTCCAGCAAGCTGACCTTCTTTAAAGTGTGCTCAGCACCTGGTCATCTGTGAAGAAGGTTGATTTTTCTGAAGTGTCAAACCCCAAACGGAAGCAGCAATAACACATTCAATGCACTCTTCTGCCATCATTATTCTTTTATATAGTGCTTGCCAATGATCAATAGACAAGACTGAGTAAAAGCGGAGTCAAAGGTCAGAATGTCTGAACCCCGTGGCTGGAGTTAAATTCTTTTAACCCTAGTAAAGCTTTCTTAAAACCAATTTATTTATATATGTTGCCAGGGCTTCAGCAGACTTTTTTTTTTTAACTTGATTGTTTTTTCTATGCATTTCTTTGTGCCTTTCTCTTCTTCCCTCTCCCGCTCCCATTCCCTCCTCTTCCCCGCCCCCCACCCCTTCCTCTCTCTCTCTCAAGTCAATTTAGAATTGCTTGGAGAAGCTTCACTGATAATGCCAAAATGAAAACATTTTTCATATATTTCCCCTTTATGAATGGAACTGACTTTTATCCTAGTGAGAGAAAAGATAACCAAAGTGATTGTTTGTTTTTAAAAGAAAAGTCCATTGAGAAAATTGAGTTAAACTTGAAAAATGGATTTCGGTAAATGGAAATCGGTAGAGCATGTGTAATTAGATCACTCTGGCACTGGCCAGCAACAGGGGTCATTCTAAAACAAAAGCAAAAACAAGAAACCCTTCAGTTGCCTTGATGTGCCTGTGCCCACCCACGTGCCGGGGCGGCTGCTGCTAGGCTGAGAGTCTTTCTGGCACCCAGGAAAAGGTGGTACTTGCAAAAGTTCCCAGGAGAAACACCACTGTGTCTGTTTGTGTACAGAACGGCGTGCTGTTTGCCCATAGGAGTAGATGTGGCAATGTACACAATCGGTAGTACTCCGGAGTCTGGAAGAAAAGCCTTTCACAAAAACAAGTCTTAGTCCTCAATATTATCTTTCTTGGCTTATTCTGGGAGTTGTACTCTGGGCAAAACTCCTCTGCTCATTTTGCAACGTGCCTCGTTTGTGGATGGCACACTTGATGACAATATTATGAACAAAGTGATTCGGAACAGAGCTCTAGTAAAAAACAGAGCTGGATCCTGGCATCATGCAGTTGATTAATATGCCCTGGGCCCATGAAATACATGCTCTCGCTGCTAATTGAAACAATCCAGAAGCCTTCTCTGGGAGTTACCTAGGTGATATTGTTCCATTACTCTATCCTCTTTTGGCACTGCTAGAACTATTTTAAGATTGGTTACCATTTCATTCCCAGAATCAGGATAGTCATGGTCCAAAGTTTACCTTTTTGTATTTAAAATGAACATGCCTCACAAGTCTTCAATATGAAATATTAACACTAGAAATTCATGCAATGTTCATCTTCTCTGGAGACTAGAGGGCTTTACTAATGCTGTTTTCTTTTACTTTTTAATGCTTATTCTATTCCTGAGCAACAGACACCCTGATCCTCATTTCCTGCGTGGAGGAATCATCCGAGGATGATTGAGGTACCCGAGGTGAAGTCAGTGAAACTCAGAAGTGAAATCTGAATTTCCTGAGTCATGGCTGTGCCCTAGATTTTAGTATCTTCTTTGAGGTATGATGAAAGATTTGAGAGCTAATTCTTTGAGAGCGGCATTTCAAGAATACAGGCTTTGGAATTATTTGGACCTGACATTGAATCCCAGTTCCACTACTCACTGTTATGGATCTTGAATAAGTGACTGAACCTCTTGTGCCTCACTTTCCATTCATCCATGCAAAGGCCCAGAAAAGTAGATAGGTGTAGAAAGGTGTGAGGTGGTATGTTTTCCAAGATGCATACCTAACAGAGAAAGGCTGCCTCCTCCTCATCTCCTAAAGATGTTTTAAGGATTATATGATTGGCAAAACAGCTCATAGTCGGAGAGCCCAGCTAATAGAACACAGCCCCCAAAGGGAGTCCAGGCTCAGCAAGAGGAGCCAGTCCATTAGAACACACACCTGGAGATGTTCTAACGCTTACAGGAAGCAGGCTGCTCTCTCAGCTACCATGATGCAAGAGCAAAGGTAGGGGAACAGGAAGCACTTGGAGGGCAGATACTGCAAATTCTTGCAACTACTTTAAAAACTAAATATGTAGTTAAACAATGGGAAGTCATTGTCTTAGAACTGTCAAGAGTTTACAAATGAAGAAGTCGAGGTCCAGAGAGGTTCCCCCAACAGAATTGCTACAGTAAGAGGTAGTAGAAAGATCTGAATCCCAGGTCAGACTGATTCACACATTTTCTACCAGTACTCTCAATTACTAGAAGATAACAATTCAGTGTATAAATGTTAACTGATAATTTATCTCTGCCACCTGGGATTTAAATAGACACCAACACCCGAATTGGGTTTGGGAATCATAAAAGAACCCTTGTCCTTCTGGTGAGATACTGCACAGTTAGTATCACATCCCAGCACTGATTTAAACAGAAAAGAATCACAGACTGAGTCAGTAATAGGTCATCCTTTACAACCCCAAATAGGTGTTTCTGAGTTATTTTCCACGTAAAGACTATCTCCCATCATAAAGACAATCTCCACATAAAGACTAGATCCTGTCCTATGTGAGGTTATGATGAGCTCATCCTGAACACAGGTGGGAGGGCCATGGGCAAGTGTCCCCACCAAGTCTTTATAAGTCATGCCTACAATGAATAAAGTGGAAATAATCAGTCTGACGCATGTGATACTTAAATTAATCCTGCATGACTGATGAAACTCAGATCCTGTGCCTCTTTGGTATGCTTTATTTCTATTATAAACACGCCAATGATCTTTAAGTTCAGCAAATGCACCATGAATTCCTTCCCTCATCACTGACACCAAAAAGATAGGAAAAGGAGCCTGAAGTTGCAAACATCCACTGAGAAAAGAAAAAAGAATGAAAGAAAGAAAAATACTATGGGGAAGAAACAAATGGAACAACAAAATGTGCTTCATCAGTCTAAACAAAGATCACGTATTCCAACTTTATCAGCATCATTTTATTTAATTTTTATTCTTTCAGGGAAACCCTGATCACCAAGATTCAAAGTATAGCTGGAAAAAGGAGAACATTCTGTTCCTTTCTCATGGTCAAATATTATTAATATCTACAGTAACTGAATACCATTATTTGCAAGAAGAATTAAAATAAAAACCAAGATGTGGATCACACCACTGAGCTCATCTTCTAGTGCATCATATTTTCTTGTGTTACTCAGGATTCAACAACAATGGGCTTGCAATGAACTCACTCAAATCACTGCAAGTTTAAATAGTTGGGTCAGAGTAGGTCTCGTGGAGAGGATGACATTTAAGCAAAGACTTGAAGGGAATGAGGAAGTTAGTTATGGATGTATTGGGGAGAGGGGCATTTTAGTTCAACCCAATAGGGAGAGTCTTACCACATACTCTTGGATTTACTCCAGCACTGTTCTGTATCTTCAATGTATCTTGTCTTATTCCCATTGCTTTATTTTAAAATAGCTTGTGTTAAAGGGCTTAAAACACTAAGTCTAAGTTGCTCTTGTCTTAGCCTGGGGTCACAGAGGCCCATCAAGATTACATCCTTGTCTTAGTTAAAATGATGTTTTTTCTCTTTCTTCTTCTTGTTCTTTATTCCTTGACTAACCTTGACTCTAAAATCTACCAGTAAGTGGAACTTACCAGGGCCTCCATTAGAGTCGAAAGTGCAGAGTAAAAAACTAGTATTATGTGCAGAGTTAAGAGCTGATAGCAGCATAAGTAAGGGTCATTAGAAAGATAAAGGGGAGGGAGTAGGAATTAATAGGCGGCTGCTAATCACTTCTATAGCCAATGCTACACTGGAAACATCATGACGAAATAATCTAAGACTTGGACTAGTCAGTACCATAATTACAAAGCTGCCCTAAAGAGTAAGTTTCTAGTGGTTAAGGTTTCCGTGGCTAGAACTTTCCCCTTCATGACCAATATGTGGCCGCAGATGTCCATATAATGACCTATGTAGGAGGATTTTGTGTATCTTACCCATCTTAAGACTTCACTCTTTCAATGGTAAGCATTATTCCTTGAGTAAATATTTATCTATGCAGTCCAGTGGCTACAGCCCAAAGAAAGAAGCCAGGAAACATGGATTCTATCCCATACTCTGCCTTTACTCTTCAATATGACAGCTCAAAAATCATTTCTCCTCTAAGTTCCCACTACAACTGAGATAGCCTGTGCCCCGGATCCAAGTACTGAAGACCTTTACACAAAATCACTCCTATTCCACATGATTCTTATTTCATGGATGGTGTCCAGACCTTGGAAACTAAATCAATGAGTAATCACTCTATTCTTGTCACCTCTGAGATTGTGATTAGGACTTCAGTCCACGTAAGAAAAATCTGCAGCCCAAAGGTGATCCCCCAGTTAGATCTCACTATACCTGATGACTGCTGTGTTGGAGAATAAAGTCTTGTTTCTGAGATCAGGTTTCCTCAGCTCTTCGCAGAGAATATTATTCTGATAAGTTTAACACAGGCTTCAGTGGCAACAGATCAAACATAAAAATTTATTAACTACAAGTGACTCAAGCCAGCCCTACCTGGTTTTATAAATAAGAAACAAAAATGAGTTAGAGACACTGAGCTAAGCATATAAGAGCATACACCCATTTGAATTCTGCCACTGCCTTGTGGTGGAACTTCTGGCAAGCCAAAACTTCCCTGAGTCCTACAGCCTCATCCGTTAAAAAAAAAAAAAAAAAAAAATTAATAATATTTTACTAACTAGGTTTTCACAAGCAATAAACTTAAAAATGCCTTTGAAAAATGCAAATGCCTGGAGCTGTATAATCAGTCACATCATCTTCGGAGTAAAACAAAAGCCCAACTCCCTGTGATCCAGGTGTCCCTACACTCAATAATTTAAGAGACCTTGGAGATTTGGCTCAGAAATGAGTAAACAGACTACAATACAGGAAGGGCAAGCTACTGGGAAGGGAGGCCAATGCAAGTTAATGATTCACAGGATTAAGTGTCTTATTTCTCTTTCATAACAGAGGCTTGACTAGCATACCCAGCCAAGCACAAAAAGCCATCAGTGGTTAAAAGGAAATAATTGAATGGGAAAGGAACCATGGTTCAGGTCACATCATTTTAATTCTCTTAAGTTCTTCCCTTTTAAGGGTCTTTTTTCACCTGAAATTTGGAAGATACCAGTTCAACCTGGATACATGGATATTTAATTATTTTTCTTACCCAGGCAACCACTTACGTATTATAAAAATGAGTCTCCCAAAGCTTATGAGTTCTTTTGGAAGAGCCTGGCAAGTGTTTTGAATCCTGTTCTTAGCTTTTTGCTCTGTGACTTAGAAAAGTCTCTTAATCTAACTAAACTTCTTTTTCCCCCAAGTTAGAAAACAGAAATTAGGAACTGGGCCCATTAGTGCCTGGCTCTCCCTTCCTTAAGTAATATGCTTATACTTTGCAATATGACCAGAGGTCAAGTCAGTAAAGCCAGCACAAGTGTACATGTAAGAGGTTAAAAATATGATGACAGGAAAACAAATATACGGTATCCACAGCCTCCTCTGGGCAACTGAGGAAGCATGTCCTTAACCCTTCTAAATGAGAACTAAACAATATAAAGGAGAAGGGAAGGTATAAATTGAGATTGGGGGAAGATACTGTTTAACTGAAGACCAAACAGTCCGTAATGGAAAGAAGTATATTAAAATTGGCTGCTGGATATGCAAATTTAAATGGGGCTATGATACAGAGGGGTTAGAGTTTCAAACATTTTCATCAATCTCAACTAAGAATATGATATATGATGAATAAGATGAAAGATAATCACTGCCTAAAAGTCTGCATTTAATTTTTTTCTTTAAAAAATGATAAATAGGGGCGGCTGGGTGGCTCAGTGGGTTAAAGCCTCTGCCTTCAGCTCAGGTCGTGATCCCAGGGTCCTTGGATCTAGCCCCGCATCAGGCTCTCTGGCTCAGCAGGGAACCTGCTTCCTCCTCTCTCTCTGCCTGCTGCTCTGCCTACTTGTGATCTTTGCCTGCCAAATAAATAAATAAAATCTTTTAAAAAAATAAATAAAATAAAATAAAATAAAAAGTGATAAATACTTTCAGGGAAAAGACTGTAGTTTTTATTCCCTTACTCCAGAAATGATTCTTCAAGAAAAAGAGAACCTCTTATACAAATACAGGAACTCAGTCAGGCTGCGAATCTGTCCAGCTGTTCACACAGAAGAGTGAGAGACCGCTGCACTAGCTGGGGTGTGGAGGCGGAGCTAACCCAGATGTTGACCCAAAAACTTTCCCTGGGCAGGTGGGCCTTGCCCTGTTGAAAATTTACTTTGCTGAACCAAAGGCTAAAACCAAGACACAAAGCTTTTATTTTGGGGAACTCTGGTCTCAAACTCAAAGGCATTACTCTCTGCACATTTTTTTCTTCTTTCACATAAACCTTTTATGCTCAAAAATGACAATAAAAGGTCTCACGGCCTTTCCAAAATGCAACTTGCTCTTTACAATTGTGAAAAATAAACACAATCTATGTGTTCAACACTAGAAGGACGGCTATGGAAATTATGTTACAATCATGGGATAAATTATTATGTTGCCATTAGAACTGTATTTATAAAAATGTTTTTAATAGGATGGGAAAATGGTCATGATAAAATGCTAAGTGAAAAATACTATGTAAAAACCATACATAAAATATGAGCTATACTATGTGAACATTTTAAATGTATATAAAATAAGACTGGAAGAAATATAGGAAATATAACAAAATGTTATTAAGCGGTAGACATTTCAGGATTGTAATTGGGTAAATAGCTTTTTTTAATCTCAGCCTTCCTGAGATATAATTCACATACCATACAAATTCACCCATTAAAAAATATCAGTGGTTTTTAATCTATCCACCAAACTGTACAGCCTTTACCACAGTCAATTTCAGAACATTTCTATCACTTCCAAAAGAATCCTGTACCCTTTAGCTATTTATTATCCATAAGGTCCACCACTAATCTAATTTCTGTCTCTATTTCTGGACATTTTATATGAATGAAATCATGTCTTTTGTGAATGGCTTCTTTCAATGTGCATAATGTTTCCAAGATCCATCCACATTGTAAAATGTATCAGTGCTTCATTTCTTTTTATTGCTGAATAATATTCCATTGTATGGACTTGCCACATTTTGTTTATTCATGCATCCATTGATGAGTATCTGTTTCTACTTTTTGGATATTATGAATAATGATACTGTGAAGATTCCTGTATAACTTCTTTTTAGTTATCTAGAAATAAGCATACACCCAGGAACAGCTGGGTGATGTTCAAAACATCATCATGCTCCCAAATTTTCCACGAGGTATATATGATACTCTTGTTATTTAAGAAAAAAAGTAACCAAAAAAAAAAAATCCTTTTGATTTTCATTTTCTTGCGTACCAGTGCTTCCCCTGCCCAATCTCTCATTCTCTCCTAAACCCAAGCCAGACGTTTTGTCGTTAATTAACTAAAATGTTTTTAATGAACGCTTGCTCTGAACTGGACCCTGTACTAGGCAAATTAGAGGATATGAAATAGGAAATGAGGGCTTTGCTTTCAAGAAAGAGATGCAGCTTAACTCTAGAGAAAATGCTTGGGAGGGGAAACCACCAACATTAACCTAGGAATTAGAGGAATCTAGCATACTCAAGCGGGGTGGGTTCTATCCTGCAGTTAAGAGTGAACCATTCCACTGTTCAACATAAAACCAAAGACTCATACACCTATGCTCTCACCAAGAAGTCAGAAGAGTGAACTTCACAATCATTACAGCCTTCTGGAGAAAAGGCATTTTCCTAATGAAGAATCAAAGACTGGGAGATGGTTATAAGGTTCTTTCGACCACAGCTAAGAGCCCACGGAATAGTATGATCTGTTATTTTCTGTGTGCATGCATGCATACATGCAAACAAGACTTGCATCCATTTAGAAAAGGCGGTGATATCAGGGCAGTATAAGAAAGTGGGGGGAATGGCACTGTTGTAAGGCAAACTAGGAGTCCATCTAGGACCTCCAGGTCAGAATGAGACTCTCAGTTCAATGCACGCATCATGACTAACTTGCAAGAACAACCTGCCCTCCCGTGAAAGCATCCCACTAACTGCCTCTCAGACCAGCGAGGCCACAGGACAATTCAAGCCAGGAAGACTCAGAAACATCCACACGGAGAGTTGTTTGTGATCCAAGATATCCCACTGAGTGGGGGAATTAACTTTTTAAAATGTAACTTACTATTTAAAACATACTTAAATGTTCTGAAGAATAATATAATACCCAGGTACTCAACTTATGATATAAAATATCAACGAGGTATAGTGTAAGGAACAGATAAATGGGAAAATCAAATTATGCGAAGTTAGTGAACAATAATAGATATGAAAGGTTATAATCATCAGCAAGAGGTCTAAGACTAGGACAAAATGCTTTGGGAATAGAAAGTCTGAATCAGGCACTAAACAAATAAAAAGAATGAAACCCGGCTGCTTTAGGATAATGCAAGTTGTTCCAAATAGGACTCTTGCCTGGGCACTCCCATGCCTTCCTACACTGCAGCCTCCTTTGAAACAGTGCTTTTCCCAGGGTACCAGATGAATCATCTGATAGAAAAATGAAGAAAACAGCCTCACTTTGAAAAGAACAGAGACTAAAATTCATTAAGGTCCCTATGCATGCCGAAGTCTTCAGGGAACAAGATCTACATAAACTGCTGTTACAGCAATTAGGAAAACAACAGCTAAAATAATCCCACCCCAACCACCCCCGCCCCGCTGAAAACTGAAACAGGAGAGTGCCAAGAGTGAAATGCTTTAATGGAGGTATGCCCAGGTCCTAGCACTGGAATAAAAGCGAGTTTTAAAGGGCAAGTCTGAAATGTACTTGCTGAACATGACCTGCCTTGCTAAGCCTGGTTCTTGTCATGGCTATTATGCCCTCAATTTCATGAACATCATGTTCACTTGGAAAGAAAAAAAACTTGCTTTAGTAGTAATTGCACATCAATATGAGAGTCCTATTATTTCTATTAAGTTAATTAACCTATTTTTGAAAAGTATACAAAATAGGTCACTTAAGTGGGTGTGACCTTACTCAATGAACTATGCTTTTAAACTGTCTCCAACTACTAAGATTTATAGATGCCTTTATCAACATCTTAGTTTGAAAAGACTGGCTGAGTGAAAGGCATACAGCACCAGGCAAAAACAGCTTTGGTCCCTATCAATCAGCCTATTATAACTTAATGATATTTAGATGATGTGATTAGATTTTCAAATTGAATGCTGCTTAATCTAAATTCCAGAGTGCTTGTGTAATCGTGCTATATTTTAAGGCTTGGGCAAACAGTCTGAAGGAAGGAACTTGTGTCTGGGGTCTATAATAAGAAATGTTCTTCCTAGGTTGCTGAGGAAGAAAACTGTCTTACTATAGTACACGTATATGGGCAAGAACTGCTTATAAATGATCATTACCGTCATCATCAGAGGCATAAAAGGCCTTTGCAGAACTGAGCATGGTGCTAGGAAACAGACAAACATTTTGTCTCAGGTTTTGCTTCTGATCAGATGGCATAAAAATCCTGAAGTCCGGGGCACCTGGGTGGCTCAGTGAGTTAAGCCTCTGCCTTCAGCTCAGGTCATGATCACGGGGTCCTGGGATCAAGCCCCGCATTAGGCTCTCTGCTCAGCAGGGAGCTTGCTTCCTCCTCTCTGTCTGCCTCTCTGCCTACCTATAATCTCTCTCTCTGTCAAATAAATAAAAAGTAAAAAAAAAAAATTTTTAAATCCTAAAGTCTGTTTCTATTACTTTAATAAAATTGCATTTAGAAAGTAATAATGTCCTTTCAACTCTCTTCTCACCAGAGGTCTCTGGTTCCATAACCATGATGTGGCCCAGCCCAAGAAGTGCTGTAACCGATAACGTAGCTGACAGGAGACATTTGCAAGCTCTCACATTCTAACAAAACGGTTTCACTATCAGAGAGGTGCAGGTCACAAAAAGGAACATCAAATCTCCCAAATGTGATCACCTTCTTAAGATCTGTGAGCTCCAACACTATGCATATGAAATGTTTCCCATGTTGAGACCTCAACTAAAAAATAGTGAATTGTGTCAAAGCCACAGAGCAGCACCCCAATTTAATTCATTTTAAACCCCTGCTAGTAATCTACAAGGCACTCAGAAGCTGTCTTAATAATTTATGAACTAGTATATGGAAGCTGGCTCCTTGACACCTCCAGAAGAAAGTCCAGGCTTCCTAGTCTTGTCTTTGAAGCTCCAGTCTCTATTCCCACCATTATTTTGCTTCTAACACAGCTCTTCATGGATGCTTCCCTCTATGGAAGGTGACAGACTTGTTATTTCCCCTTCACTGTGGTTTTCCTCCAACTTCATGGCTTTGCTTGTGTTATTCCTTATGCAAAAAGGTTTCCTCACCCCACTGTATTCAAATCCTACCCACACTTTTTGTTTGGCTGTGACATTCTGTACATACTTCAGAGGTTTATCCCTTGGAGAAATGGATCTGAAGGGATTCTGGACTCAAAGATGGAAAGTGGGGCCAGGGAGTACTAAACAGAACTGAACTGGGCTGGGAGGTTGACAAGTCTGTATAGGGAAAGACAAGATCCCTACCTATAGCCTCTTTCCTTTCCTCAGCTCTCTAAACCCTGACAACCATCTGTTTCACCCTCAAAAAGAAAACTAGAAGTTTCCTCTCTACACAAAAAGATGAGCTAAAGAGAAAAGACATACAATTATAGTATTTGGAGCTCCACCCAGAAAATACTGGGATCCATGCCTACAAGCCTCTAATGAAGACACCAATCAACATAACTGCCCATGTACCTAGAGTTACCAGTGTGCGTGTGTCTGCACGTGCACGTACCTCTTGCTCTCCAATATGGAGGGGTTGCCAAGGATCAGCAGACTTCTGAAGAAAGTCTTCCATGTGAAAGACAAAGAGCAAATCTTAATCCCACCAGCGCTGTGTCATAAAAATAGCTGGTGTTTCCAAAGAAACAATTACATTTAAAGATTTTAAAGAATGCTATTGGGAATATCAAGTATATAATTTTCAATATTCAGCATCTTGTATTTGATATTATATTGATAATTATATATTATATATTTTTTTAAAAGAGAAACAAAGGCCAATTTTGTTCATAAACTAGAAGCATCCTTAAAAAAACAGTGAATTAGATCCAACTATACATAAATCAGATAACATATAATGAATAAGTTTAGTTTTATCCCAAGAATGAAAGAGAATGTTCACATTAGAAATTCTGTTACTCATCACATTAAAATATTAAATGGAGAAAATTATCTCAAAAGCATAAAATTCAATATTAATTCAATATTTAACCCATAAACATGAGAAAAAATTACCATTTACTTATATATTGATAATTATCAATATAATATAATGATGATAGAAACTTCATATGCATTTTTATTAAGATTAAGTTAAAATGTAGCTTTAACAAAGAAGTAGTAAATGAAGAAATATAAAGTTGGTGTATTTATATTACGATAGTGTCCATTCTAGGGGCACCAGTTGCACCAGTCGGTTAAGCGTCCGACTCTTGCTTTCAGCTCAGGTAGTGATCTGAAGGTGCTGAGATCCAGACCCGCATGGGGCTCTGCGCTCAGGATGGAGTCTGCTTGGGACTTATTTTCCTCCGCTCCTCCTCCCAGCTCACTCTCTCTTGCTCAAATAAATAAATAAATCTTTAAAAAAAGATAGTGTCCGTCATAGGGCCACTGTCACATCTAACCAAAGTCTAACTTCCCTGGGCTTGTCCCAAGCCCCCACAATGATCCTCTATCTTCTTTCTCTGTACTATTTCTCTTTTTCTTTTTCTTTTTTTTTTTTTTTAAGATTTTATTTATTTATTTGACAGACAGAAATCACAAGTAGGCAGAGAGGCAGGCAGAGAGGGAGAGGAGGAAGCAGGCTCCCTGTAGAGCAGAGAGCCCGATATGGGGCTCGATCCCAGGACCCTGGGATCATGACTTGAGCCAAAGGCAGAGGCTTTAACCGACTGAGCCACTCAGGCGCCCCTATTTCTCTTTTTCAATATAGAAATTACAACTCTCATTTCCTCAGAATTCTCCTCTTGGTGAGCTGGCATGAAGAAATGGATCTGCTTGACTAAAATACACTGAAGTATTTAACTGCTAATACGTGTGTGTCTCCTTCTAAGGCGAGGGCCCAACAAAAGAGGATGCTGGAATGAGTGAACCTAGGTTCAAGCCCTAGCTCTACCATGTCAATGGAATGACCTTAACACAGTGAATTGCTATGAAGTTATATTTCTTTATCTCTAAAACATATGTGATAAAAATCTCTCTCATAAGGTTGTTTTCAAAATTAAATGAGATAATGTTTACAGAAGGACTTTGTAATTATAAAGTTCTAAGAGGGCAAGGTGTGCAAATGGAATATCAGAACCTTAACAAATGAGCTTCATGGTGAAATTTCAGACTATCTATGAAACCTTTGGGCAGGTGCAAGGGCTAAAGGGAGGTTCTTGTTGGCCATTCAATCATACCATTAGTAAGTAAAGACCAAGTACATGCATCAAATCTTAACCCATCCACCCAATCAATCAATGAAGATACCTCTGTGCCAACCACTGAGTCGGACGTGGAAGTACAAACATGAACAAGATACAATCCCTCAAGTAGTCAACCTCAGGAAGAGAAGGACAAAATAAGTGCCATAAGTTCCACAGGAACTACATAAGAAGTATGCACAGGGTATGATGGGATACCTGGGGGAATCAATTCCATTTGAGTCACAAGTGATATCGTGCTTGAATTGGGATTTAAAAACAAATAGGTATTAAAAATAATAAATAAATAGGTATTTGCCAGTCAAAGAAGTGGATGGAGAGAGTGCAGAGAGTTCAACAACAAGAATATCTAGGAATCCATAACCTTTAAATGTTGCTGGAGCAAGGGTCACAAGAGGATCCAAAGCCAGAAACAAGGTAAAGATCACTAAGATCTCAATAATCAATATAAGGAGTTTAAATCTTATCCTGTAGGACAGAAGAGGCCATTAACAATTTTTTTCTGGTGAGAAAGTAACACTTTATGATATGCATTTGGGTAAGGTTAATCTGGAAATGGTATTGAGAATAGTCCGCTGTCCGGTAAGCCCGGTTGCAGGAAGGCAATTTCAGCCACTCAGCAACAGAGAGCAAGAATTTCAATTAAGGTAGTAACAGAGGGAGGAAGAGAAGGGGCATAAAACCCTGACAGTCAAATCCACAGAGTTTGAGGGGAAGTGGTGAAATCCTTCTGACTTGAGGGTGTTTCCATTCAGAGAGAGGAAATTCAGGAATATTATATTAACGTTAAGTTTTGTTCATATTGAGCTAGAAATTATCAGAGGCCAGCCAGGTAGAGAGGTTATCTACTTACTTGAAAATTTATGGGTCTAGAATTTTTTCTTGTTCTGGAAAAAGACCTAAGGTAGAAACATAGACCTGAGAATCAATAGAGTGGGGCTAATTGGAATTATGAATTCAGCAATACTTACCTAAACACTTCCTTTGCTGCTACTTTACTTAAGCCTATGTCACCAGGTAAGTAGTCTCACTCAGATCATTTAAAATCAAGGACACTTTGAAGATGTGACTTGGTTTACAGCTAAAAAATGATAATTAATTAAAGTGTTGGTACAGATAACAAAATAACTCCTTCTGAAAGTCATCCCACGGATCTTACTATACTCTGGGTCCAATTAAAATAGAAAAAAAATTAAATATGGCAAATGAAATGGAAAAGATTTACTCCTAAGGCTTACTCTTCTGAACTATATAGATATTTTCTACCCATTGGGTATAGCACCTTTTATCCTCTTAGACTATAAAAACTTTATACTTTATCTTCTTAGTTTTAACAACATGCCTGCCAGGTAGGCAAATGGACTAAAACTTGTATCTTCATGGCATAGCTAAAGAAAATAAAACATAAGCAGTAGAAATAAAGTGCCTCTGCTTTCCCAGCAGGTTATTAAAGTGAAGCTGGAAACTGAATACAGATTTCCAAATTCCTGCTTTTCACTCTACACTGCCACCATCATCAATCATGTTTAGGATGGTACTGCTAGGTACTGGGCATTATATTCATGGCCCCATATCAGAACATTCTCTTACACAGAATAAGTTACTAATGCAGGGACGGCTGGGTGGCTCAGTGGGTTAAGCCTCTGCCTTCGGCTCAGGTCATGATCTCAGAGTCCTGGGATGGAGCCCCACATCGGGTTCTCTGCTCAGCAGGGAGCCTGCTTCCTCCTCTCTCTCTGCCTGCCTCTCTGCTTGCTTGTGATCTCTCTGTCAAATAAATAAATAAAATGTTTTTTTAAAAAAAGGTACTAATGCAGACATCATTGGAGGAGTGGGAGTAGAGGTGTGAGTAGGAAATTTTCTCTAAAGCCTTTCAGTGATTTCTTTATGTACCATGTTCACTGATTTAAGTGGATTATTACAGAGTATACCAAACTAAAAAGAATTTTATAAAGTACTTGCAACCTCAAGTGTAAAGCCAATGCAAAAGATAATCTATCTTGGTAAAGAAAGTTGTTCTAACTATTACTAAAAAAGAAAGTTTAATGAGGCAGACAAGATGATACAGAGGGGGGTGCCTGAGTGGCTCAGTGCCTTTGGCTCAAGTCATGATCCCAGAGTCTTGGGATGGAGCCCCACATCGGGCTCTCTGCTCAGCAGGGAGCCTTCTCCCCGCCCGCCCGCCACGGCCTGCCTCTCTGCCTACTGGTGATCTCTGTCAAATAAATAAATAAAATCTTTAATTAAAAAAAAAAAGATGATACAAAGAGCTGGTATGAGACTTGGAAACTTATACCACCAGATCACCAGTTCAAATCTAGTGGAGGCTTGGTGTAACTGGAAGATACTTTGATATAACAGTGTTTTGTCTGCTAGTGTGAAATAACTGATCAGTTTCATGCCACTACTCACAAGTCAAGAATCTACATCACAAGATCAATAGTACTTCTGACCATATTAGGACTCTTTGCCCAAGAGAAAAAGTCTGTATGAATAAAGTCTGAATTTCTACCTTCATACCCCACTCTCCTCATAAAAGCTTACCCCTTTCTCACTGCTCCATCCAAATCAATAACCTTTAGATGGTTGTTATCTCTGTCTGGCAAAGCTTGCATGCCACTGTGCAATCTTACTTTCCTTCTGAGATGAACCGCAGAAGTTACCAGGTTTATATGCAATGTTAACTGGTGCAAAGTTCCCAACATGTTATTAATGGGACAAAAGAAATTTCATTTTAGAGCGATTTTCAAATCTCCTTACAGAAGGACATCTGAAAGTACTTAAGAAACACACTATATTTCTAGTGGTTGAAAGGGGGAGAAAAAAAAAAAAACACCTCTGTCTTGCTCCATAAAGGTTATTGAAAATACCATGCGATTAATGCTATTTATATGGCGTTGAGCTAAACTCGAAAGGTAACACTTAACCACTCTGTTTACCAAGTTAATCTACCAGATTTGTTTACTTTGTCTGATTTACGAAGACAAATACGTTGAGTGTCTGAAATGTTTTATCTGGCCCTGGGAAAGGAAAACTAAAGGAGTGTTGTGCTTTTATTAATAGATAAGTGCAAACAGGCCCTATCCTATCAAATGAACAGCTAGGACCTTTGGCCACTGTTTACTGAAAATAAAATTAGCCTTGGCTGGCAGGTACTTATCAGATCTGAGAATAATTAACTACTCACATCTGGTACATGTTACTGAAAATGCTAGTGGGAGCCATTAACTTTGGTAAGGGTTATTTTTCCTGAACAGCTAACACCCCCCTAACATTCCATTGGAATGTACTCTTTCTTCCCAAACACACTCATGGCAGCACCAAAAGCAGCTCCACGGGCTATTTCTCCACTTCAACCCAACAGGAAAACAGTTCTATTAAAAAAAAAAAAAACTACTGAGACATGGTTGGTTCCTAGCACACCACTCAGTGCTCCCCCGTGGGATCGCCTCCCCAGCAAGTACTAGAAGCTTTGCAAAAAAAAACCATGGTCATTTTAAATTAATCAATAATAACATTTTGCACTTTAATTGTTTTTTTTTTTTTCCTCAAAGAACTTCAAGGAACATCACTAACACAGAATAAAATGAGTGCAGTTTTCACAGTTCAAAAGGAGAGCTAAGGAACCAACATCCCCCATTACCAGTCAGTTCAGAAGGTGGTAATCAAATTCAGGTACATTGCGCCTAGTTCATTTCTTTTCTATCCTCACAATTCTTTTACTAGGTAATAGTTTTCATGATTTTATTAAAGGAAAGGAAATGCTCCAAGGCATTCATATAAACAAGCAATGCAAAATAAATCATTTTATATTTATGTCATGGGAGCTAAGAGACAGGAAACTCAAGGGCTCTGCAATTAGCTTGCTGTGAAATTCTAAACAGGTCAGATGACTTGTTTAGTCAAGTGACTTCTCATCTCTCTGCTCTATAAAACTGGAAATACCGACTTACATAACAAAGCTGTGGGGAGGAGTAAACTTCTGACAGCACCAGGAAAATGCTCGTAAACAGAAAGATAAGAAATTCCAAATCTCCAAGAACAGTTCTTCTCAAGAAAAATAGTAGGCCTATATAATAATAAATTATAACATTTTACCCAGCACCATTTATGAAGACAAATTTAGCAAATATTACTACCTATTGTAATGTGACAAAAGCACTTGTATTTTAGTGATTAAGACCTTGGGTGGTTTGAAAATCAGAAGTGGCCTTATTTCCAAGGAAACTGCAAATTGTATTCTATTAACAATGAACAGGTGGCCTACCTGTACACACATCCCTCACTAAAATATGCTTGGTGGGTAGACATCAGACACTCTTGAAGATGAGGTCATGAACTAAGAAACAGAGAAGGCTCAGGGTATGGAGCCAGTAAATAAAGTTTGGGCAACAGAAGAAAGTAGGAGTACTATGTGAAAAACAAAGATAACACAAGGAAGGGAAGAGAGGGCCCCAAAATGGAAAGAAACACAGAAGAAATAGAAAACCAAGGAGTATTTTCTGGATTAGGCAGTAGGGTCCCGTGAAGGAATGAAGCCACGCTGGTGGGGATGACAAGCGTGAGCTGTGAGGAATCACAAGTGATCGAGAGAGATGTGAGGAAGGTTTTCCATGTGAGATATCAAAGCAAATAGGAATTATCTGGTGAAATCAGAGCAAATGTTGATCTCAGTTGAGTCTAATGAGGTTGAAAAGAACCAGAGAGAGGAATGATTTCTATGCATGTAGTCATGAGGCATCTGGAACATAATACTGAAGATTTATTTGTGTAAAACTGGCAAAATTAGAAAATGCTAAGCCCCAAATCTTCCAATTCCAGTAATAAATTTGATTTGCTGGATCATGAAAGATTTCTTTCGTGACTGCGATTTGTAGTATCCCCCTAATCATTTGATTATTCTACTGGAACACTACTTACAGTTAACTATAGAAACAGCTTTCCTATGATGATTCAGATTTGCATACTTTAGAACTCACCTGCAGTATCAAGAGAGGAGACGGTCCAATCTCTTTTATTTTTTTTTAAGATTTTATTTATTTATTTGACAGACAGAGATCACAAGTAGGCAGAGAGGCAGGCAGAGAGAGAGAGAGAAGGAAGCAGGCTCCCCGCTGAGGAGAGAGCCCGATGCAGGGCTCAATCCCAAGACCCTGAGATCATGACCTGAGCCAAAGGCAGAGGCTTTAACCCACTGACCTACCCAAGTGCCCCGGTTCAATCTATTTTAATGTCATTAAATAAGAAGGTTGATTTTTTCTGAAGTGTCAAACCCCAAACAAAGCCAGCAGCAATAACAGAAGATTCAATGCACTCTTCTGCCATCATTATTCTTTTATATAGCACATATATTATATCTCTTATCAAATCTCTTATTTAATCATTAAATCTCTTATTATCATCAGAATTTAAAAAAATAATTTGGCTGAAAGTTTTAAAGATATTCCCCTGGCATAGAATCTTCTATTTGAAATGTTTACAAGGCTTCCAAGATAAACTTATATATTTGTTTTTAAAGTATTCAGTATTTGATTTAAAATATCCCTAGATCTACATTTTAAGGAAAATTTATATGGCCTTGGAATTAAAAAGTTATGCCTGGGAAGTTAGCTAAAGCCTGCATAAAATAATTTTTGTAAAGGAACATATGTGCTATTTCAATTTACCTATTAAATAAGAGAATGCAGTATTCAAAAATCAGCTGCTATGACAATAAAAGTTTAAATAAAGTTAAAATAAATTAAAATAATTGAGAAGTTACTTAATTGTACCTAGATATTTGAATCATTTCAGTCTTGCTCTTTATTACATCGTTCTTTCAAAATTTACGTTAATACTAAGAACCTGGAAATGGAACCCATAAAGCAGGGTGTCTCAACTCCAGCTCTGTTGACATTTGGCGCTGGGTAACTCTGGCTGTCCTGGGACTTCAGGATGGTCTCTCTTCATAGCCCCCACCAACCACCCCGCACTGTTCTGACAACCAGAAATGTCACCAGATGTTGTCAAATTTCCTCCAGAGGCAAAATCACCCTGTTGGAAAAGTACCACAGAGAAATGGCAGCCATGATAGTTTCATGGAGAAACTTGAGAAGGAGCATGGTATACCAGGGAGACAAAAGGTGTGGGAAAAAGAGCATAGAAATTAGAGTTAAGCAGATTTGGGTCAAAATTCGGACTTAAGCACTCATTAGCTGTGTAGCTTTGGGGAAATTAAGTTAACTAAATCTCAACTTTCTCATTAATGAAATGAGAATGACAGTCCAATAGACATTTGTCTTTGCCATTCAGCATCCCTTCTGGGGGGCAAGCAGTTAAGAAGTCCCCCTTCTTTTAGGGAAAAGGGCTTTCCTACCCTCAGTCTAGCCGCTGTTCTCGGACTGAGCGTTGAATCACACTTAGCCAATGAAAGAACTACCTCCTCCAGGCCTTAATTAATGGTGCAGGGATGGGCATGTGACCCATGCGAGGCAGATTATAACCAATTTTGAGGCCTCCATTGGAGCAATCAGGAAAAATATATTCCCTTTCTGAAGTTTCTAACCACTAGAGCATAAGCCCAAGGCTCCTGTGTGGGTAAAGCCAACTGCAAAAAACAGATTCAAGGGCACCTAGGTGGCTCAGTTGGTTAAGCGACTGCCTTCAGCTCAGGTCATGATCCTGGAGTCCTAGGACAGAGTCCCACATTTGGCTCCCTGCTCGGCAAGGAGTCTGCTTCTCCTGCTGACCCCTCTCCTCTTCTGCTCTCTCTCTCTCAAATAAATAAAATCTTTAAAAAAGAAAAAATAGAAGGAAAACAGATTGAAAAGATGTAGATCTCAAGGCCTAATGAAATGTATTAATATGTGAAGTCAGATCTACGCATTAGAATTTCAGTTGTTGGCTAACATAGTTCCTTTTACTTTATCTTAAGTCAAAAAACCTCAACAAACCCCAAGCATAAAAAACATGAAAAAAATTACATGGAGGTACATGATGATTAAACTACTCAAAACCAATAGAAAGAGAAAAATGTAAAAGGAACATGAGAAAGTCTTGTATTATCTGGAACCAAAAGAGTCCTATCTAATAAGTTAGCTATCTAAAACAGTTGTTGACAGGACCAAGTTAAAACAATGAACACAACAAGCCTATAAAGAGAGTCCTTCCCTGATTCATAGAAATGAAAACAAGCACAATTACATAAGAGGTGAAAACACAATACAGTCAAGGATCAGAAAATAGAACCCATGACTTAGCTTTGAGCCCTTTTCAGTAAACTGATAGACATTCTAAGTAATCTTAAATTCACAGGGCCAAAAATTACTATGCTTTGAGTTACCTACCAGCAAGTCAATGAATAGGACCTACAGATTCGGATTTTTCTTTGTTACCATCACTTTTAGGTGACTAACAGACTAACAGAAAGGGCTTGCTTTGAGTATAGTTTCCACAGCTAGATTTTTTTTTTCAATTTTATTTAGTTTTTTTTTTTTTACTGCCAGAAGGCTGAAAGAAGGGATTTATAGAGTTAGGGGTTAAATAAAAATAGCAGGGCTGGGGCTAGGGTGAAGCAACGGAGGCACCAACCTCAGATGCAAAATCTTAGAGGCTGCCAAAAACCCAGAAATCAAGATAAAATAGTATTTTAATGCAATTTTTTAGAAGTCAAAATTAATGCCAAAAATCCATAATGAAGGAAATACCAGAATTTTAAACAAAGACAGGATCAATATCACTGTATTTTGCCTCAGGCTTCAATATGGCTCAGCATGGCACTGCAAAGTAGAGTAAAATTTCTAAGCTATAAGAAGCATAGACATTTCTACTGTTCACAAATAACACCAAGGACCTAAATCACATGAGAGGCAACCTAAGAACTTTGAACTGAAAGCCAAGGGACTCAAGTTCAAGTTCCAGTTCTGCCAACTCGAAGGTATAGAACTGCAAGTTATTTGACCTTTTCTAATCTTTAATTCTTTCAAACATAAACCGGAAGGACTACACCAGGTAATTATTTAGATCTTTCTTAACTGGAAAGTTCGATGATTACATTCTAAATCTGATTTCCTTTGATGCCTAAAAACAAACGATACAGAATATGTTGTCCTTCCAATTCAGCATCTGTTATCTAGGAGCTTATGGAATGACAGGCTTTAACCATTCAAGTCTTCCTTGTGGAAGGAACCCAAGTGGAGGGTGATTTTGTTTGTTTGTTCAATATGAGTGCTTTCACATGTTTCAAATGCTATTCGATTAAAAGATCCTACAAGGGGGAGGTCAGCAGTTTTCTGTCATGAGTATAGGGTAGCATGGTTGCTCTGGGTCTCCAGAACCTGAAATAATTCACAGACCATCCACTGACAAGCCCATTGAAGCATAAAGGAATCGAGTTAATAAGTGACTACTCGTAATTCCCAACAATTTCCAGGAATAGCAAAATGAACATCTGAAATCAATGGTGACAAAGAGAAGGTAACAAGTGTCTAGAATAGGCATAAGAGAAAAAAAGTAATCTCTTAACTTTTTTAAAATAGCATATTAAATTAAAAGCTCCAAGGCAGCAAATGGTTTAGAAAGCTCTGGAAATAGAATATAAAAGTTGAATATGAAAAACTAAAATGTCTCTGCTCATAGGTTCATGCATTTAATATTTTTTTCAATTTTTTTGGTGAACCCTAAGAAATAAAGTGTTCTTCAAGCCTGAGAGATAAAGGACTCAACAGCCTTTTAAAGGCCTTCATAGATAAAAACAGGTGCTATTATTTTTTTAAACTTTTTATTATGTAAAATTTCAAGCAGACACACGGTATACAGGATAATATTATCCCCCATATACTCATTAACTGTTTCAATAATCATCAACTCATGGCCAATCTTACTGTGTCTATAGTCCCACTGATTTCCCCCAATTCTCATAAAGAGGTTTTCACTTTAAGCCCAAAAATAAACAAATCTTTTTGGGCTTCAACTTCCCTGTTTGTAAAACACAGGTAACTATAACCTCCTCCCCTACAAATAAAGTTATGAAAAATAGCCAAACCCATCAACCATCTTCTAACACTTACTGTGGTATTTGAACATAAGAAACAACTAGATAGCAAATGGAATCCACTTGTGTTTTTAAAAAGTCTTTCTTTTAAGCAGTTCAAAGTGCTTTGGAGAATTTATCTTTCATTCTCCCAGCACCTCTATGTGGTGAATGCAAGTATTTTATTCACCTTTCGCAGATACAAAAATTTTTTAAAAAGGAAATGATTCAAGCCAGATCATATGAAAAATTATTAGTAGGTACAAAAATAACTGCACATTTTGTGGGGTGCCTGGGTGGCTCAGTGGGTTAAAGCCTCTGCCTTTGGCTCAGGTCATGATCTCAGAGCCCTGGGATCAAGCCCTGCATTGGGCTCTCTGCTCAGCAGGCAGCCAGCTCCCCGCCCCCGCCACCGCCTATCTGCCTACTTGTGATCTCTGTCAAATAAATAAATAAAATCTTAAAAAAAAAATAAGTACACATTTTGTGACTCCCCATGTTCTATCATAATAATATGCCACTTCTATCAGCATATGTGGGTAAAAATGGTTATTTTCCCTAAATAAAATGGATGTACATAAGGAGTCTGTGCTTTATTTTTTTTAAAGATTTTATTTATTTATTTGTCAGAGAGAGAGAGAGAGAGAGAGAGAGGGAGAGCACAGGCAGACAGAGTGGCAGGCAGAGTCAGAGGGAGAAGCAGGCTCCCTGCGGAGCAAGGAGCCCGATGTGGGACGGGATCCCAGGACACTGGGATCATGATCTGAGCCGAAGGCAGCTGCTTAACCAACTGAGCCACCCAGGCGTCCCAGGAGTCTGTGCTTTAAAAAGAGCAGTGCTATATAATATGTAGGCCTTTGAATATACCAACTGACTTTAAAGCTCACCTTGTAGATTCACACAAGAGCACAATCTTAATTTAGTTGGTTCAACCTACCTAAATAAAAGACAGTGAGAAGTAAAGAAAGGAAATTAAATACACCTGTGCTTCACTGGAATTGAACAATTATAGCTTGACATTTCATAGGTTTGAAATTTAAACTATTTACTTGGCAGATGCAAAAATTACTTCAGCATTACCCTGGAGAATTACACCGTTTGGGCCCAGTCCATAGTGCCACAGGCACGGATGATGCAATTCCTAACTCAGTTGCAGAATATTTTTATAGCACTTACCAAGTCATTATAACTTCATATATTTAAGACACTTTCCTTCCGATTCATACAATGGTCCCTGTTCATTGCATTTAGTCAAGGCAAGTTGGGATGGTGTGGAGGAAGAAAATGAAAAAGGCCATGAAAAAAGTGTGGTGAGAACAGTCTGCATGAATGAGGCCTCCCAAAATGTTGCCTATTATTCATTTCATGGGATACATCAGGGCAAAGGCTCTTTCTCTTTCTATGGTCTCAAAGATAGTAAGCTGTGACCTGAGCAATGTTCTAGATCATAGCAGAGACGACATCTCTGTCATAGCAGAGATGACAATTACCTAAACATTCAAATGAATAGCTTAAAAGCTTACATAAGGGGATTCTTCTCCAATTACTTTTCTCCAGTTTTGAAAATAACATCAGAGGCCATGACCTATCTAACACCTGGCTCCCTAAGACTTCTTGACAAGCCAAATAGAAACCAACAACCAGCCAATAGGTTTAAATTATATTTTTAAACATAATAGTGTGTTACTGCTAGTATTATTTTTTATATTGAGAGTGCAGAGGTCCTGTGAATTGCTGCTTCTAAAATAGGCAGAAAACAGAATTAGGATACAGGAGAAAGGATAGTGAACTGGGAGTTATGCCGCCTAGGTTCTCTTCTTTTACCTGCACTAACTGGTTCTATGGACAAGGCTAACATGCATCAGGACAGCATTTTTCACAACTGTCACATGGAATACATTGTCCGTAGTGGTTTCTAAAATTACTTTTAGTTCTAAAATTCTTAGGCTACTTAATTCCTTACCTTTTATTCTATTACTCTTTTTAGTGTCCTCATTTTTCATAATGTCACCCCTTTGATATGTGCTTAAAATAATCAAATTTTAAAATCATCGAATTTGATTTACATCAAGTAGATGTTAATCATTTATTGATTAGCTTATTGAAAACATTTAAGGTGGGGAAAGAAAAAGAAGGACTCCTATTAAATGAGCTTTTAATTGCACTCTTTTATAGGTGCAAGTTAAAATAATAAGATTTTCTAGTTCTTATCTAAATCCCACCTAATCATAATGGCCATTTTCTGAGATTGAGAAATGGCAGTTTATAAAAGGATAACATACAGATGTCTGGCCTAGCATCTGACACATGATAGAAGCTAGATAAATATTTGGGTACCTCACCTTCTCCCCCAGTTCCCACCTTCCCAACACCACCATCTCCACCTATCACAAGTCCTTTATAAACTGCAATACCTTCTCTCATTCTTTTTTAAAGATTTTATTTATTTATTTGAGACAGAGAGAGAGCATGAGTTGTGGGGATGGTCAGAGGGAAAGGGAAATACAGACTTCCTGCTGAGAAAGAAACCCTATGTGGGGCTCAACCCCAGGACCCTGAGATTGTGATCTGAGCCAGAGGCAGATGTTTAACTGACTGAGCCACTCAGGCACCCTGCAATATCATTTTTTCAATCAGAGACGCATTCAGCCAGGTTGAGGACTCAATTCTGGCAGGGGAGAATTCGACCACTGAACCACCCATGCTGAGGACTCAATTCTGAATGAAAGTTTATACTTTATGTAAAAGAGTTCAAAATCTCACCAGAAAAAAAAAAGTATCAAAGTTTCTGTTTTCAAACTGTCAAAAACATGGTGTGCTTGGGTGGCTCAGTTGTTAAATGTCTGCCTTCTGCTCGGTTCATGATCCCAGGGTCCCGCGACTGAGCCCCGCATCAGGCTTCCTGCTCAGTGGGGATTCTGCTTCTCCCTTTCCTACTACTACTCCCCTTGCTTGTGTTCCCTCTCTCAATGTCTGTCTATCAAATAAATAAATAAAATCTTTAAAAAAAAAAAACTGTCAAAAACAGCCTTGGGTGAATTACTAATAAAAGGAAATTTGTTAATAAGTGTAAATCATCATAATTCATTATTGCTCAAATATATTTTATATTTTCCCAAATACTTCCTGAATAAATGTCACTTGGTATGTAATGACCTTATGATAGTGAAATTAAATAAGAATAAACATAGAACATATAATAATAATAATTTTAAAAATACCTAAGCCTTCTTGGTATATGACACATACAACTTACCAAACTAAGACCTAAGCAGAGTGACATACTCTATTGCAAGTTTCAAAAATGCCAAGAGAAATCATTTTTCTAAAGTCCTCTTGTGACTGAAAAGAGGGATTCGCCTAAAAGCTCATCATTAGATAAAGGAGTGACCAGTCTTCCTTCACAATAGGGTATTAAAAAAACGAAGACTAGCAATATAATACAAAAATATTCTGGAATTTCAAAACTTGAAATATAAAAGCCCTTCTCTGTGGAGATGAACTCTCTCCATTTTCCAAGGGCTCTATCCAACATCACCAACCTCAAACACTTGGCTCACAAAAAAAATGTGATGACGCAGGAAATTGTCTGGAAACAAACAAATAAACAAAAAAGTATTCTCTCTTTCTGGAACCAGAGCTGTCCCGACAGAGCAGGCAAGCAGCCAGTTTGTCAGGGCTTCATTTGAAAGTTGGTTTTAATTGTTCCATTCCAATTCAATAGTCCAAGCCCCTCTTCCCAGAAGTACAAAAGAAGGGGGAAATAAAAGATCTTACAAGATATTATCTAGCTCTTTCTTCACTAGCCCCAAATGAAGAAACTCTAAGTGCTAATTAGCCACATATACTGGGCAGATGAACTCCAAGTCTTTGTGTCTTTCTCGTCAAACTTAGAAGGGTCTCTATCTGCTCTGAGGGCCTAGTCAATCTGAAACTCACCCTAGATTCACAGTTGCATTCTAATCATTGCTGTTTATTCATGAACTTTTCTGTTTTTCAAACTATCTATAAAAGGAGATAGGAGTTGCAGCAACTACATTATCACATTCCACTTGGAGTTTTGAAAACATTTATTGACTTGGCTGACATTATAGGGGCTGTAAGAACTGGAAGGAGATAATCTACATTTCTTTAGATTTTTGATATTTTTTTCTGCCACTTTTCTTGCCAAAGATCACTGCAGCTTCTCAGTAAGGTGGAAGGAAGGAAGGAGAAAAATAAGCAAAAACAAAAATCTCACAGCTATAAAGAAATTAAAATAAGGGGCACCTGGGTGGCTCAGTGGATTAAAGTCTATGCCTTCGGCTCAGGTCATGATCTCAGGTCCTGGGATTGAGGCCCTCATCAGACTCTCTGCTCAGCAGGGAGCCAGCTTCCTCCTCTCTCTCTGCCTGCCTCTCTGCCTGCTTGTGATCTCTCTCTCTGTCAAATAAATAATTAAAATCATTAAAAAAAAAAAGGAAATTAAAATAATACCATAGTATGACACCAAATTGGTTCCCGTTGAATCATTTCCTTTTTACAGAATGGATTCAATGAAACTTACAATTTTGGTGGCTTCTCTATGTCATTTCTCCCAAATTCAATAACCTACCCATTGATATGGTAGACAATTTATACAAGGAATTTCATTAGGCAGATATTTGTGAAGGATCTGAATAGAACAAAGAATAGATAATAGTAATTCTGATTTAATTCTTTTTCCATACTCTCAGTCATCATGGATATTTCACTTAGACACTCCTGTTTCACTATTGGTCATTTCTAAAACCATGTTTAGAAACTTAAAAGAAGCTCTTTTGCTTCTGACCAAGATGGAGTAAGAGGCACCAGATTTACCCTATCACCTCAAATAACCAAAAGGTCTTTTAAAAGACAAAACACATGAGACACTAAATATCAAGGGGCACCTGGGTGGCTCAGTCATTAAGCATCTGCCTTCAGCTCAGGTTATGATCCCACAGTCCTGGGATCGAGCCCCAATCAGGCTCCCTGCTCGGCAGGAAGACTGCTTCTCTCTCTAACACTCCCCCTGCTTGTGTTCCCTCTCTTGCTGTGTCTCTTTCTCTGTCAAATAAATAAATAAAATCTTTAAAAAAAAATAGACACTAAACATCAAGCACTAAGGATGGTGATCCCTTAGAAATGGAAAACAAACAAGGAAAGCTTTATAACTGCCCCAACTTACTGCCTTGAAACAATTTCCAGGCCATGGTGCAGGGAGAGGGAACCCAGGTAGAGTTCAGACTCACTGAGTTAAGGAGATGGACCTAAGGATCTGGAAAGAACAAGGTACTACTGTTCATAAGTGATATCTGTGGAGAGTCCTCTCAAATCTTCAGCAGAGTGCTGATAAGTGCAGACATGTGAGGAAACTACATGAGGCTAGAGAGAGAGTGATCTGAAAGAAGTATAGAGAAGAGTACCGGGCCCTCAGATAGGGCTCTTCCTAGGAATCAGATTAGAAAATTATATAATTCATAGAGCATTGGGAAGAGTACTCAGAAGAGTCTTGCCTTAATAGTGAAGAATAGTTAGCTTTAAATTAAATGGTTCTTGTCTTGCCAAAACAAATATTAAAAAGCAAGATCCAAAAAGATCCAACTGTTTCCAAAGGATTTAACTGCATCTCAAAACAAAGCTCAAGATTTGTAGGAAGACCAAAATATACAGTACCTAAGAAGGTAATATTCACAATGTCTGGCATCCAATCAAAGATAACCAGACACGCAAAGAAGCAGGAAAGTGAGACCCCTATGAAGAGAAAAGTCCATAGAAATGGACTCAGAACTGACATTGATGCTAGAATGAGCAGACAAGGACATTAAAATAATTATTATGACTATATTCCATATGTTCTAAAACTCAAGCAGAAATACTAAAAAGAAAAATCAAATTTCTAGAGTCAAAAAATACAATATATGAAACAACAAATACACTGGATGGAACTAATGGGAGACTATACAATGAAGAAGTAGGAGACACAGTAGAAACTAATAACAATAGAAATAGACAATAACATGGGTGCCTGGGTGGCTCAGTGGGTTAAAGCCTCTGCCTTCAGCTCAGGTAATGGTCCCACGGTCCTGGGATCGAGTCCCACGTTGGGCTCTCTGCTCTGCAGGGAGCCTGCTTCCTCCTCTCTCTCTCTCTGCCTACCTCTCTGCCTACTTGTGATATCTCTCTCTCTCTCTCTCTCTCTCTCTCTCAAATAAATAAATAAATAAATAAATCCTTAAAAAAAAAGAAATAGACAATAACAATTAGTGAATTTGAAAGAATAACAGTAGAAACTATCCAAAATGAAACACACAGAGAAAAAAATTTTAACAAATATGAAAAGAGCATCAGTGAGCTGTAGGAAAGCTTCAAGTGGGTTCATATATGTGTAAGAGAAGTACCTAAAGAAGAGGTAAAGAGAGAAAAAAAAAATTTGAAAAAATAATGGCCAGGATTTTTCCAGATTTGATGAAAACTGCAAATCCACATATCAAAAAAGTTCAACAAATCCCAAGCATAAAAAACGTTTTAAAAATTACATGGAGGTACATGATAATTAAACTGCCCAAAACCAATGAAAAGAGAAAAACTTAGAAGGAACATAAGAAAAAAGACATGTTATATACAGAGAAACAAAAAAGATAAAGAGGAGTGCAGTTTCTCCTTGGAAACAATGAGAGTAAAATTTAGTGGAACAACAACTTAAAAAACTGAAAGAAAAAACTGCCAACTAGAGTTCTGTTCTCAGCAAAACTATCTTTCAAAAACAAAGATAAGGGACTCCTGGGTGGCTCAGTTGGTTAAGTGGCTGCCTTCGGCTCAGGTCATGATCCCAGTGTCCTGGGATCGAGTCCCATATCAGGCTTCTTGCTCGGCAGAGAGCCAGCTTCTCCCTCTGCCTCTGCCTGCCACTCTGTCTGCCTGTGCCTGCTCTCTCACTCTCTCTCGCACTCTCTCTCTCTCTCTGACAAATAAATAAATAAAATCTAAAAAAAAAAAAAGACAAAGATAAAATAAAGACCTCTTCAGACATGCAAAAGCTGAAATAATTCATCACCAGCTCATGTTAACCACAACAAATGATATAATAAGTCCTTCAGGTGAAAGGTAAATAACACCCAGTGGAAATTAGGATTTATCCAAAGGAATAAAGAACAATAGAAATGGTAGTTACTGGTAAATACATAAGATATTTTTATTACTTAAATATATTTTAAAGATAATTGCTTAAATAAAACTGTACCATAGGATTTATAACTTATGTGTAACTTATCTGTAGGTAAAATATGTGACAACTACTGCAAGGCCACTGTAAGTTTCTTTTGTTTATACGTAAAGTGGTGTAATACCACAAAGATAGACTGTGGTAAGTTAACAATGTATACTATAAATCCTAAAGAAACTACAATAACTAAACAAAGAGTTATAGCTACTGAGACAACAAAGAAAGTAAAATGAAATTGTGAAAAAATAGTTCAAAAGAAGATAGGATGCAGGTTAATGTACAAAAAAGTCAACTGTTTTCTTATATACCAGTGATGAACAATTGGAATTTGAAATCTAAAACACAACACTTTACACTAGCATTTAAAAAAGAGAAAGACAGACACTTAGGTAATAAAGTATGTATAGAGTTTATATGAGGAAACTATAAAACTTTGATAAAATAAATCAAAAGAGATCTAAATAAATGGAGAGATATTTCATGTTCACAGATATGAAGACTCACTATTGTTAAGATGTTGATTCTTCATTGGTTCTTCACAACTCAATCTATAAATCCAATGCAATCTTTTTTTTTTTTTAAGATTTTATTTATTTATTTGACAGACAGAGATCACAAGTAGGCAGAGAGGCAGACAGAGAGAGAGGAAGAAGCAGGCTCCCTGCTGAACAGAAAGCCCGATGCAGGGCTTGATCCCAGGACCCTGGGATCATGACCTGAGCCAAAGGCAGAGGCTTTAACCCACTGAACCACCCAGGTACCCCTCCAATGCAATCCTAATCAAAATCCCAGCAAGTTACTTTATGAATATGGACAAACTGATTCTAAAGTTTCTATCAAAAGGCAAAAGACTCATAATAGCCAACACAATATTGAATATGAAAAACAAAATTGGAGGACTATAACTATCAGACTTCAAAACAGTATAAAACTACAGTAATCTGACAGCGTGGTATCAATGACAAAATAGATAACTTATCAATAGAACAGAATAAAACCCAGAAATAGACTCACATAAATATATTAGCTGAATTTTGACAAGGGAGTAAAAGCAATTCCATGTAGAATACTCTTTTCATGAAATGATGCTAGAACAGCTAGACATTGACATGAAAAAAAAAATGAATCTAGACACTGACTTTACACCCTTCACAATATTAACTCAAGGTGAAATATAGAACTAAATATAAGAACACAAAACTAGGGTACCTGGGTGGCTCAGTCTGTTAAGCAGCTGCCTTCAGTACAGGTCATGATCTTGAGGTCCTGGGATCCCACCCTGTATCAGTCTCCCTGCTCAGCAAGAAGTCTACTTCTCCCTCTCCCTCTGCTCCTCGCACCTCTTGCACACACTCTCTCTCTCAAATAAACAAATAAATTTAAAAAAAAAAATACGCATATATAAAACTAGGGGCCCCTGAGTAGCTCAGTCAGTTAAGCAGCCAACTCTTGATTTTGGCTTAGGTCATGATCTCAGGGTCCTGGAATCCAGTCCCACAGCAATCTCCATACTCAGTGGGGAGTCTGCTTGAGGACTCTCTCTCTCCCTCTCCTTCTGCCCTTACACTGCCTGCTCTTTCTCTCTCCCTCTCGCTTTCTAAAATAAATAAATCTTTTACACACACATACACACAAACACACAGCTATAAAACTTCCAGAATATAACATAGGACAAGATCTAAGTGACTTTGGGCCTGGCAATGAGTTTTTTGATATAATACCAAAAGCATTATCCATGAAAGAAAACATTGTTAACTTGAATTTCATTAAACTTAAAAACTTCTGGGGCACCAGGGTGGCTCAGTTCATTGCATGTCCACCTCTGGCCCAGTTCATTATCCTGGGACTGGGCCCCGCATCAGGCTCCTCTGCCCCTCTCACTGGCTCATGCGTGCTTTCTCTCTCTCTCTCGCTTTCTCTCATTCTCTCAAATAAATAAATAATCTTCTTTAAAAAGTTAAGAACTTCTGCCTTGCAAAAGACACTTATTAAAAGAATGAAAATAGACACCACAAACTGGGAGAGAATATTTGCAAAACACATATTTGATAAAGGACTTGTAACCAAAATAGTCAATTGACTTTAGAACTCAACAGTAAGAAAACAAACACTCTCATCTAAAAATAGGTTGAGGAATAGGAGACCTAAATTTCGTCTGATCCCAGGAATTGAGCTAGATAGTAATCAAAGCATTCTGAACACCTACAAACTCAACAGGAGATCAAAGAAAAGAGCAGCAATTCTATGAACAGAAAAGCAACCTCTTCCTGGAAGGTAGGACATGCGGAGAAGTGAATCCAAGGTAACTTACAGGAAGATAGACCGCAGTGGGGTAGGGAGTCTCTGTCGGATGGCTACTGGCAAGTGAGAGAACAGGAGAGCACTAAATCAGAACTTTTAGATGTCAGCTTTGCTAAGGGATGTCACTCCAGTGTGGTCACAGGACCCACAGGGTCTCAGAAAGACTGGGGATGCCTAAGTTGGCAGAGCTCCCAGGTATTGAAGTAGGGAAGCCAGCTGCAGAGACAGAGCCAAGGAGTAGGTTCTCAGATCAGAGTTGCATAAATGGTGATCTAAAGCACAGCTTGGCCACTACTCTTTGAGCAGGACCCATAAGTGGCAAATCAGGGAGACTCCTCTTCCTCCACTGAAAGTCGCAGCATGGGAGTGAACTGCAGTAATCTGATGGGTTTGGAAACTCTAAATGGAGCCATGTGCCAGACATAGAAACACTTGGTCACAGGCCAGGTGAGCACAGAGTGTGTGGCCAGAGACCAGGGAGACAGGAGTGATTGACTACTTTTCTCTGAGGGCATACTGAGGAGTGGGGCCAAGCTCTTGGCTCCAATGGGGCAGGAGATTGGGAGGCTGCCATTTTAATTCCCGTCCTCCAAAGCTGCATGGAAAACAAAAGCTACCAAGAGCAAACTTTAATCAAAAGACAGAGGGTTAAAAAAAAAAAAAAAAAAGATGCAGGGTATCAGAATGGATATAAAAAACAAAACCCATCAATATGCTGTCTACAAGAAACTCATTTTAGACCTAAAGACACCTCCAGATTTAAAGTGAGGAGGTGTAAAACAATTTACCATGCTAATGGACATCAAAAGAAAGCTGGGTGGCAATCCTTATATCACATAAATTAGATTTTAAGCCAAAGACTATAATAAGAGATGAGGAAGGACACTATATCATATTCAAAGGGCTGTCCAACAACAAGATCTAACAATTTTAAATAACTATGCCCCTAAAATGGAAGCAGCCAATTACATAAACCAATTAATAACACAATCAAAGAAACATATCGACAATAATACAATAATAGTAGGGGACTTTAACATCCTCTCACTGAAATGGACAGATCATCTAAGCAAAAGATCAACAAGGAAGTAAAGGCTTTAAATGACACACTGGACCAGATGGACATCACAGATATATTTAGAACATTCCATCCCAAAGCCACAGAATACACATTCTTCTCTAGAGCCCATGAAACATTCTCCAGAATAGATCACATCCTGGATGACAAATCAGGTCTCAAGTGGTAACAAAGATTAGAATTAATAAAATCATGAATGAAAGAGGAGAGATCACAACCAACACCAAAGAAATACAAACAATTACAAGAACATATTATGAGCAGCTCTACACCAGCAACTTAGACAATCTGGAAGAAATGGATACATTCCTAGAGACTATAAACTACCAAAACTGAACCAGGAAGAAATAGAACACCTGAACAGATCCATAACCAATAAGAAAATTGAAGCAGTAATCAAAAATCTCCCAACAAACAAGAGCCCAGGGCCAGATGGCTTCCCAGTGGAATTCTACCAAACATTTAAAGAAGAATTAATACCTATTCTCCTGAAACTGTTCCAAAAAATAGAAATGGAAGAAAGCTTACAAACTCATAAAATGAGGCCAGCATTACCTTGATCCTAACCAGACAAAGACCCCATCGAAAAGGAGAATTACAGACCAATATCTCTGATGAACATGGATGCAAAAATTCTCACCAAAATACTAGCTAATAAGATCCAACAGTACATTAAAAGGATTTTTCACCACGACCAAGTGGGATTTATTCCTGGGCTACGAGGTTGGTTCAGCATCCACAAATAAATCAATGTGATACAATACATTAATAAAAGAAAGAGCAAGAACCATATGATACTCTCAACAGATGCAGAGAAAGCATTTCACAAAGTACAGCAACTTTTCTTGATCAAAACTCTTCAAACTGTAGGTATAGAGGGCAGATACCTCAATATCATAAAAATTATCTACGAAAAACCCACAGTGAGAATCATTCTGAATGGGGAAAAACTGAGAGCTTTTCCCCTAAGGTCAGAACACGGCAGGGATGACCACTATCACCACTGCTGTTCAACATAGTACTAGAAGTCCTAGCCTTAGCAATCAGACAATAAAAAGAAATAAAAGGCATCCAAATCAGCAAAGAAGAAGTCAAACTCTTACTCTTTGCAGATGATATGATATTTTATGTGGAAAAACCAAAAGACTCCACTCCAAAATTACCAGAACTCATTTAGGAATTCACTAAAGTGTCAGGATATAAAATCAATCAGTTGCATTTTTATACACCAACAACAAGACAGAAAAAAGAAAAATTAAGGAGTTGATCTCATTTACAATTGCACCCAAAACCCTAAGATACCTAGGAATAAATCTTACCAAAGAGGCAAAGAATCTGTACTCAGAAAACTATAAAGTACTCATGAAAGAAATTGAGGAAGACACAAAGAAATGGAAAAACATTCTATGCTCATGCAATAGAAGAACAAATATAGTGAAAATGTCTATGCTGCCTAGAGCAATCTACATATTTCATTCAATCCCTATCAAAATATCATCAACTTTTTCCAAAGAAATGGAACAAATAATCCTAAAATTTATATGGAACCAGAAAAGACCCCAAATAGCCAGAGAAATGTTGAAAAAGAAAACCAAAGCTGGTGGCATCATGATTCCAGACTTCAAGCTCTAGTACAAAGCTGTCATCAAGACAGTATGGTACTGGCACAAAAACAGACACATAGATCGATGGAACAGAATAGAGAGCCCAGAAAGGGACCCTCAACTCTACAGTCAACTAATCTTTGACAGAGCAGTAAAGAATATCCAATGGATAAAAGACAGCCTCGTCAACAAATGGTGTTGGGAAAACTGGACAGTCATATGCAGAATAATGAAACTGGACCATTGTCTTGTACCACACACACAAAAAGAGATTCCAAATGGATGAAAGACCTCAATGTGAGACAGGAATCCATCAAAACCCTTGAGGAGAACACAGGCAGCAACCTCTTCGACCTCAGCCACAGCAACTTCTTCCTAGAAACATCACCAAAGGCAAGGGAAGCAAGGGCAAAAAGGAACTACGGGACTTCATCAAGATCAAAAGCTTTTGCAAAACAAAGGAAACAGTCAACAAAACCAAAAGAACCGACAGAATGTGAGAAGATATTTGCAAATCACATATCAGATAAAGGGCTAGTATCCAAAATCTATAAAGAATTTATCAACTCAACACCCAAAGAACAAATAATCCAATCATGAAATGGGTAGAAGACATGAACAGATATTTCCGCAAAGAAGACATCCAAATGCCCAATAGACACATGAAAAAGTACTCAACATCATCCAGCATCAGGAAAATACAAATCAAAACCACAGTGAGATACCATCTCACACCAGTCAGAATGGCTAAAATTAACAAGTCAGAAAAAGACAGGTATTGGCGAGGATGTGGAAAAAGGGGAACCCTCCTACACTGTTGTGGAAATGCAAGCTGGAGCAGCCATTCTGAAAAACAGCATGGAGCTCCCTCAAAAAGTTGACAATAGAACTACTCTATGACCCACCAATTGCACTACTGGGTATTTACCCTAAAGATACAAATATAGTGATCTGAAGGGGCACATGCACCCCAATGTTTATAGCAGTAATGTCCACAATAGTATGGAAAGAGTCTAGAGAGTCCATCAACAGATGAATGGATAAAGACATGGTACACACACACACACACACACACACACACACAGAGGAACATTATGCAGCCATCAAAAAACCAAAATCTTGCCATTTGCAACAACATGGATGGAACTAGAGGCTTTTAGGCTAAGCAAAATAAGTCAATTAGAGAAAGACAATTATCATAAGATCTCAATGATATGAGGAATTTGAGAAACAAGACAGAGGATCATAAGAGAAGGGAAGGAAAAATGAAACAAGACAAAACCGGAGAGGGAGACAAACTAAGGGTTGCTGGAGGGGGTGGGTGAGTGATGGATACTGGGGAAGGTATGTGCTATGGTGAGTGCTTTGAATTGTGTAAGACCGATGAATCACAGACCTGTACCCCTGAAACAAATAATACAGCAGATATACAGAGAACAAATAAATATATGGAAAGATGTTTAACCTCATGTCATTAGGGAATTGTAAATTAAAACAATGAGATACCACTATACACTTACAGCTAAAATCATCAAATCCTGGTGAAGCAACAAGATCTCTATCTAGTTCATTGCTGGTGGAAATGAAAAATAGTACAGTCACTTTGGAAGACATTTTGGCAGTCTTACAAAGCTAAATACACACTATCCTATGTTCCAGCCATTCTACTCATGAGAAAAGAAAGCAGGAAAGAAGGTATTTACTCATGGGAAAAGAAAGCATACCTATAGTCAATGACTTAAGGGCCAAATGTTCATAGTGGGAGCCATAAACTGGAAAGAACCCCAAATGCCAATCAATAGGTGAGCAGGTAATCAAATTGTGGTAAATGCATACAATGGAATACTATTGAACAATAAAAAGGAATGAGGTATTGGTACATATAACATGAGGATAAATCTCAAAATAATTAAACTGAGTGAAAAAGTCAGACCAAAAAGAGTTTATGCCATATGGTTTCATTTATGTAAGACTCTAGAAAATGCAAACAAATCTTTAGTGAAAAAACAGATCAGTGGTTTGAATGAGGAGGTTAAGATGGAGAGGGATGGGAAAGAAGGATTAACAGCCATGCGGAAACTTTTGGGGATGAAGGATATGTTCATTATCTTGATTGTGGTGATGATTTCCTGTGTGTATACATATGTTAAAACTTATCAAATTGTGCTAAAGATCTGCTATTTACTGGATGTCAATTATGACTCAATAAAGCTGTTAAAAAAGTATTTTTTAATCTCCCAATTTTGGTCTTATGTTTTACTCTTTAGTCACAATTCCTTCCTGCTGGGTTGTCAGTCTCTGTCCACAATAGTCAGTTGTTTAAAATATAAAGAACTACTTCTTCATTCACATTAAACAGAAAATATTTAATAGAAACCTAATGTATATAAGTTGGTAGACTGAGCACTTGAAAGGGATACAACTGGATAAAATAGGGATAGATGTCAGAATACAAGGAACAAGTACTATTGAGGATGATCTAGTGTGGTGGCAGGTGTAGTTTACTTCGATAGAGTATAAAAAGACTCAGAAAATGATTAAACAGGAAGGCAAATTTTAGGTCATGGAGATCCCTTGCCAGAAAGCTTTTAAAAAACGACAGGGTTAATATGTCAGAATTTTAAGAACACAAAAGAGGCCAAACACAAGTTCTTAAAGTAAAATTCTTTTATAATCTTTTCATTTATTAAATGGTAGTATATTAAACCCTGATGGGAGGACATTAGATTAGGGAAGAGCTTATTTGGAAGACACATTTACTCATAGTATTTTTTTTCTTTATGAAAACTATGGGAATATGTAGTCCCAGTATCATCTAATTGAAATATGTCTCCTGAATTTATAGACTTTAGTTGATTGTTCTAAAATTTATCAACTTTGGCCCTCCTCCCTCAAGGGCCAGGAATCTCTGGCTGTTATACCTCAAGTGCAATAAGACTCCTAGAGAAATTCTTTTGCTACCACAACTATTTCAGTGCGGTTAAGTGGTGAGCACCAATGCTTGCCAAAATTCCTCTGGTTCGATCCCATCTGGATGAACCCAAAATATAGCAAAATAGCACCTTCTACTTCCTGGCCATACTTGATTGTCCAATATTCTTCCAAAATCATGCATAATTTTTATCTATAAGAAACTACTGGCCCAAGGCTTTTAATCTAATATGAGACACTGGGTAAAAACAGGCACAAGGAACAACCATTTAATTCTTAATCACTGCTACATTTTCTTTCCCTTTCATCTTACTAAAAAAGTAATCAAGAAAACCCTAAGAGTGTTTACACCTTTTACGTGTCTAATCATAGCTATGGATCAAATTATACGAGCTTAAAAGTCCCTTAGCAATTAAGAGTTCCATAAGGAGGACCCCACCAAAGCACAAAGCATCTCTCTTTAGTTCTCTTGGTGTCTGTATAAAATCTAAGCCAAAGCTCCTTCTCCCGAGCGCTCTATTACAGAAGTAAAATTCTTTCTGTCTAGTTACTCAAAGTCCTTCCATCCACTTCAAGTTTAAGTGAATTCCAGTCAACCGACATCTATACAATCCGAGAGGCCCTCGACAGAAATTCCCCTGAATCATTAATTCTGAAGCTTCTAAACCTTCTTTTGCTCTTCTGGACTTCGTTAATTCAAACTTAACTTTTGTTTTCTAACTCATTCCTTCTCTCCATACTACTGGGTCAGACAAGGTAATTCTGCTTCCTTTTAACAGAACAATCCTAGCCCCCCCCCCCCTTGTGTTGAACGTAAGATAACTTATTTATTTTTTTAAGTAGGCTCCACGCCCAGCATGGGGCCCAACATGGGGCTTGAACTCATGAACCTGAGATCAAGACCTGAGCTGAGACCAAGAGTCAGACGCTTAATCAAGTGAGCCACCCAGATGCCCTCGTAATATAACTTCTACCTCTACTCCAAACAGGTACATACAATTTTAGACTAAAGCCATTTACTACACAGTTCAATGAGTTTCAGCATAACACTAAAGATCTCAAACTTCTCAAAAATAGGAACATAACATTCTATATGGATTATATTTTAGATTTATATCCTAGTGTTTAGCTTAAAAAAAAAAAAAAAAAGCAGGGGGGTAAAACCAAGTACACTCCAGATGTCTTCTTTGGGTGAGTTCAACTTGCAGAAAATTTTTGGACAAGATACACTGCAGCTAAGTACAGATGAAAGCCATAAAGAAAAGGGAATGCATGAATCACAGTCATGGTATAAATAACTTGCAGGAATTCATTTCCAGACAACTCACTTCATTCATACTTCAATGCTGAGTTTAGGAGAATACTATTGAATAAGAGAGGGTCAGAACAGCCATTTATAAAATACCTATCTTAAATTATTATTTGTGCGTATTAACATTTCCCTATGATCAGATTTTTGTAATAATAATAATTTATTGAATGTATGTATAACAGGTACTCTATACAGATTATACAATCCAATAGTCACAATAACCTTAACATATTATTGTTATTATTCCCATATTAAAGAGGAAGAAAGAGTCCCCAAAAGTTTTAGTTACTGGCCCAATTTACCCTGCCAGTAGTGGGTAGAACAAGATACTCAAAGCCAAACGTGGCTCCAAAACCTGTGCCCTTTCCAGTAGGATGCACTCACTTGCTGTTGAAGTACTTATTACTAGACTAATGCTTTGGAAAATTCCTGACATGTGCAGCCTGGTGTAGTATAGCAGAAAAACACGAGCCCGGGCAGTATCAGGTATGTGACCTTGGCCAAATCATATCCCTTTTGTAGACTTTCTTTTTGTCATTTATAAAGTGAAGAGTTTGGACAGTTAACATCTAGGGGAACTTCCAGCCACAATGCAAAAAAACATGTACTGGGGGGGAAAGGATGAGTGATAGAAGGTTACTTGGGTATTAGGAACACTATAGCCAAACACGTAGAAGACTAAGGAAAACAGACAGGCAGAAATGAAAGGATAATGTAGTAATATTGCATTCCCATTATGAATAAAAAGACTTTCTATAGTATATAAAGTTAAGCAAGATCCTATCACCAAAAAATTTGACCAGACTCATGGTTTGAATTTAATATCAATTAACATTTAAATTATATGAAATAAAATACAAAATACATACAGACAAGAGAAACTACCAGACAAACCCACATACAGATACACGTTGTTTTTTGTTTTTGTTTTTGTGTTTCACAAGGTTCTGGAGACTATGTAGGCTTCCTCTTATATAAAAAAAGGTATGAACTGGTGAGCTCGCATGGGGTTTAAGAGAGTTGATGGAGTTTCTAGAAAGAGTGACAGAAAAGAACAACCCCTTGTGTCTAAAAGAGCTCTATTCATGAACAAAAGAGAAATGCTGTACAACAAAAGACAATGACTGTATAGGATTTTTGTTTGTTTTTCTTCTAACATTCATGCCAGCAAAGTCAGTCTGTGCATTGTGGAACAATTTAAAACCTTCATAGTACATGGCTTCTCCTTATACTCAGCCAAGATTCTTCAATAAGATCTCTTGATTCTTCCCTGGTTTTCTAAAATGATGAGAACCAAGTGCCTCTTTGCTCAGCTGCCATCACTAAGAGCCAATACAAGATGTATGTAGACAAGATCTGTGGGAAAGCAGCACAGGCCAGAGGTGAAAGGCCACTAGCGCTAGCTCTCTACCAGCTGGGGCCTGACAGACAACGGATGGCCAAGAACTCTCTGGGCCTTCGGAGCCCTAATGGTTTGGGATATACTGTCAGAGATGAGAAGGGTCAAATTTCTAGGCTTGTGAGAGAGTACAGAGGCTCCGGTTATCCATCTTCAGCTCTCTCAATAGATAAATATGTTTTATGTGGAAAAAGAAAAAAATAAATAAAAGACAATGAGCAGCCTGGCAAAGGAACCTAAGACAAACCAAATCTTCCACAGAATGTTCACAGACCAAAAGGCTGAGGAATGTAGAAGGGGGATAAACCTCTCCAAAGAGGAAGGGAGGGGAAAAAAAAAATTAAAGCCATCAGTTCTGACATTTGCCAAGGAAGGAGAGTGAAAACACTGTTCAAACTGTCTATAAACCAGGTAAAAGTGACTCGGTTCTGACTGAGTCTACACACCCTGACAACAACCCACCACCAAGGCCACCACCCCTATGCCTCCCCTGAAGACTGCAGCTGCTTCCCAAAGCCCCAGAGAGCAACAGGCGGAATATAGTGACAGCTGGAAGGAAGGGGATTAGGCGAGGACTTGGCATACATAGAAGTATAGCCAAAAGGCACAAATATGAAGAGAGAGAGACGATTTTCCTGTGCGGTTTGTGTGTGTTATATGGGGGGGAGCTCAGAATACGAGCTAGCCAAAGTTCTGGTCTTGATTGCCTGAAGGATTTGGCAGGCTCAGCCTTTCTCATGGCAGGCAGGCCAGGAAATGAAGCTTTTAGCTGTCTGCTTCAATGTTTTCCTCACTGTCACCATTTTCACGTTTGGCCCCTGGCTCATTTGTATTTTCTTCTTCTTTGGGGATTAGCACGTAAGTGTGGACAAAATCCATTTTGGTTATTCAAGACTGTGTCATTTCCTTCCACACCATATTTGTCAACTAGGGACTTCAAGAACATGAAATTCTGACAGAGTACAAAACAAACCATAGAATTAGATGATCTGAAAGGGACTTTGGAGGCCATCTAATCCATCCTCATTTTACAGATGGGGAAACTAATAGCTAAGAGAAGTAAGGTGATCTGCTGAAATCACTCTGCTATTTAGAGAGTAGAAAAGTTGGAACAAGCATCTAGCTCTCTCTCCCTTTCCCATCCAGCCAGCGCCCTGTTCACAGAAAGCTGTGCTCCTTTAGTTTCCATCTCAGACAACAAGCTAATCTCCCTGCACGGATCCCTTTTCAAATGAGGACTTAATAAGAATCGTGATGTTTTTCCCTCCCCCTCCGCTCTCCCCTTCTGCTTTCTGATAAAAAATTCATACACAGGTTTGGTAAGTAATTATCCAAAACGTTAGGTCTCAAGAAAAAGAGATTTGGCAATTTATATAACTAATAGTACTCTGAGAAGATGCTACCTACAACTGAGCAGAATGCATGCCACTAAAAACAGACTTCTTTGACTTAGATGTTGACTTTCATGTGTCATGTGTAATTGCAACTATTATTAAATCATGAAGATAGTGCTGTTACCCAAATAAACTATGGCTTCAGTGTAGCCTGCCATGTTGATTTATCAGGTAGCAGATTAATTTCAGGTCTTAGAGATAAATTAAGCAAGTATGTTACTTTATTTTATTTAATTTAATGATTTTATTGATTTATTTGAGAGAGAGAGAGCACAAGTAGGGGAGGGGGGAGGGAAAGAGAGAGAAGCAGAGTCCCCATTGAGCAGGGAGGGAGCCCAACACAGGGCTAGATGATAGGACCCCGGCATCATGATCTGAGCAGAAGGGGGACTTAAGCAGGTATTTTAAAAAGTAGTATTTCTAGCTCAAGGAACAAATATTAAGATCAGAAGATAATATTTTCACTTGAAAGAAAAAAAACTATAAAAAATTGAACTTGTATACAAGAATTATTTCACAGTTCTTCCCTTTTGCCAGTGGAAACAATTTCTGACATTAAGAAAAAATAGATGAAATTTTCTAGTTTTTTAATTTTAATTTTTAAATTCCAGTATAGTTAACAGTGTTATGGTAGTTTCAGGTATACAATATAGTAATTCAACAATTCTGTACATTACTCAGTGCTCATCTTGATAAGTGTACTCTTAAACCCCTTCAAGAAACAGGTAACTTTTAAAGGCTTAAAAGATTTGGACTCTGTGAAGTTTTTAAGTGTGAAGGGGAAAGTGGATATACATTGGTTTACACGTAAGGTCATAACTAAGCAATCAATCCAGTTTTATCAAATCATGGCTTGTTCTGACTAAAAATATTTTTCAGTACTATAGAAACCATTTTATATGACATTTTTTTTTTAAACGTCGCCTCTCTTCGGCACCTCTACTACAAGAATGGAGACCATTTCTCAACAATCAGACTGTGGACATTCCAGAAAATGGCAACATGATTCTGAAAAGACACAGAGGTACTATACAGGGGCCCCAAGAAAGTCTATGGAGGAACCGCAGTTGCAGCAGTAGAGAACTCCATCTCCTTGGCAAGACAAACACCTGCAGGGAGGGTATCTCAAGCCCAGAGAGATGAGCAAAAATTCTTGAAGGAAACAACGCTGAACTTGTGTCAAATTCAGCTGCTTTGATACAGTAAGCCACAATAGTTAAAAAAGAGTATCAGAAAATTGGGGGATGGTAGTGACATCTTTGAAAAAGAAATAGTTAGGGGCACCGGGTGGCTTAGTCAGTTAAGCGTTTGCCTTTGGCTCAGGTCATGATCCCAGGGTCGTGGGATGGAGCCTCCTAAGGAAACCTGTTTTTCCCTCTCCCTGCTACTCTCCTGCTTGTGCTTGCTCTCTCTCTCTCTCTCTCTCTCTCTCAAATAGATAAATAAAATCTATTTTCTTTTTTTTAAAGAAAGAAAAAAAAGAAATAGTTCAATGCACTGATGAATAAGGTCTAAAAGCTGCATGGCTAGAGAAACAAGATGCTGGGTGATTCCTAAGGAAAAATGACATCATTGTTGTGTCAAAGTATTACTTAATAAAGAGTACTTGAACACATTACATAGCAAAAGACAAAGACTTAAAACAAAACAAATAATACTGTCATGATAATACCCAAACCTAAGAGAACGTGGTAACTTTCAGAGTTGTCACAGGAGCTTTGTCTCCCTATCTTATTTATTTATTATTTTTAAAAAAAAAACTTTTAAAAAAGATTTTATTCCTTTATTTGACACAGAGAGAGATCATAAGCGGGGTGGGGGAGTGCACAGAGGGAGAGGGAAAAGCAGGCTTCTCTCTGAGCAGACAGCCCAACGTGGGGCTCAATTCCAGTACCCTGAGATCATGACCTGAGCTGAAGGCAGAGCTTAACTGAGCCACCCAGGCTTCTGTCTCCCCATGTTTATACAGAGTGCTACCTGTACACAAGGCAGGTTGCTAGTAGCTGTAGTAGATGCAACCATGAATAAACTGGTCTCTCCCATCAGGAAATTTATCATCTCACGTTACCTCATGTTCCTTCCAGGGAACGAGAAAGGTCTAGGGCAGCAGTTCTCAAATCTTTTGGTTTGGGGATCCATTTCCACTCTTAATTACTACTAAGAACTCAAGAGTTTTTATTTTTGAGGGATATGTTTACCATATTAGAAAAGAAAACTGAAGAATTTCTAAAGCACTTACTTGTTAATTCATTGGAAAATAACACGAATAAACCCATAACATCTTAATATAAATAACATTTTTGTGAAAAATAACTATTTTCTAAAACAGAATAATTTGGTGAGAAGAATGATATTGTTTTACACTTTTACAAATCTCTTTAATGTCTGGCTTAATAGATGACACCTAGATTCTGGTACATGGTTCTTCACTCAAGGTGTTATATCATGCTTCACAGGTCCCCTAGAAAGCTCCACTATATACTTGTGAGAAAATGAGAGTGAAAGGCAAACAGAATGTCTTAATATTACAATGAAACTACTTAGACCCCAGACATCTTGAAAAAAATCTCCTGCCCTCCCCTCAAACCCGGGTCTCAGACTTCATTCTGAGAACCAGTGGTCAATAGCAATAAAATAATGTTCAAAATTGGGTAAATTCAGAGTATGAATTCAAGCTTACTTTACTTGAGGTTTTAACTTAGGGACATTTTATTGTATCAGAGTTCATTACTTAGACTACTAATTCTAAAGCGAGACTTGTTTTCTTGTGAGAAAAGGTCTGATGTCTTGATGGCTTCCTCAAAAGGCTTGGGCTGTGTGGGGGGTTGACACAATGATGAAGGGACCTGCATGTCCCCCTTCAGCTGGGGCAGTCCTGATTTCGTCCTACTGTCCCAGAGTCCTCATTAATAGAATTCCTTCACTTGGAAAAGCAGGTAAATTCTATGGTCACCTTGACAATGCCTTGCAAAAGTAGTGCTAGCATTCTGCTTCTTCCCACTGTGTGGACAGGTCTAAAAGCAGCCACAGGGGGTCTGATGCACAGTAATATTCCACCTGCCACTTCTCCCAAAAGACAGCCAATCAAGGGAGAAAATTCCTCCTGCTCTCTTGGTTCTGTGTCTTCTCTTGCTTTCTTATATTGTTGACAGCAACCATTCTCAACAGTCCTCTATGACAGCATGTGCTATTAGTTATTTTGCTACACGCCTCGTTCGTAGTTTGAACTACAGGGTGTGACTCTTGCCCAACTGCTTCAAATTGGTTGAAATATGACCTATAGATTGAGGGCTACAAATTAACCAGACTGGGTTAACCATGAGGCTAATAAAACACTGAGCAAAACCTAGTGCATAGATTCACCCCCTAACCAGTGAGGCTAATAAAACACTGAGCAAAATCTAGTGCATAGATTCATCGCTTAACCGGAAATCGAGGCAACTTGGTCAGACAAGAGACTTCTTTGACAAAGTATTAAATCTACCAGGCCTAACTCGGTGAGCATGGTAGGGGGGACGAAGAGGACTGGAAAAGAAGTGCTGTAAATTTCGATTAGGGAACCTTGAAACTGACACGAATTTGGCTTTGCATCCCCAAGTGGCAGAGAAACCTCAGCGGCCATCCGGTGCTTTTAGAGAGTAGGGTAAAATTATAAGAACATTTTTATGAGTTGTGGCTGGCAAGCCCTGGCCTGTTAAAACTCTTTAAAAACCAATGCCTTGGTGGAAGTAACATTTACTGTTTACTGTAGCTCTGGTTGTTAGGGGTTATGGCTAAGGTCCCCATTTTCCATGACATCAGCAGCATTCCAAGGGAAGTGTGTGTCAGTGACTTTCAGTAATGACTCCTTTTTCCAAATGTTCAAAGCTTCTGCCAAGCTGCCCTACACCTGCACACCAGCTGAGTTAGAGGAAAAGGAAAAGCACGATGGATTAAGTGGGATTTTTGTCTGGGTTCCTTAATGAGACTAAAGGCTTTTCTTTCTTCAGTGTTTGGTTTTGTGTAATAAATTGATGCCAATCCCTTCAGGAGTGACATGACTCATCCTTAACATTTCATAAACCAATTTGACTATCTGTCATGACCTCTTGCCGTCATATTCTAGACCAGCATTTCAAGAGTTTTCTTCGGCAAGGAAAGTTTAGGGCTTAGCAAGATGGCATGCCAAACACTGGAAGAGGGTTTTGAGGGAGGCATCTCTTGCTCCCCAAATTAGCAGGAAACAGAAGCATTTAGGAGATGTTACTGTATATTTGCTTTAAGCATCATCTAGCTGTCAACATTTCATACCAGATGTAAACTGTGAAGGCAGTAGCAGACCGACTCCAGAGCCCATCCTCACCGAAACAAGGACCTGGTTAACTTATTCAAGAAGTGTGTCAGTGGTAGTGTCACCAATACGAACGGGTGTTTACATAAGACCTTTCTTTTTTCTGATTTTTTTTATATTTACTTTATTTTTCTAAGACTTTTTTTAGCAAACTGTGACGTGGAAATACCGATGTTTCCAATGAGGAAATGTTGGTGAGCTGCACAGATAAATTTGACAGGTAACTTAAAGTTATACAGCGTTCTTCTAGGTAAGGGCAGTGAGTTCTCCCATTTCCTACTGGAGGATTTATTTAAATAAGATATGCTCATTAAATACTCCTCCAAAGATGGTTTCCTTCGTAATCTGGGCATTTTGTTCAAAAAGGGATAATATTGTATTCTTGTGTGAAATGTAAAAAAGCAAGTGATGCTTAATGATAATGCCACATTTGTGTATTTTTGTTCAGCTAAGAGGTAGAAAACAAAAGTCTTTGCTTGCCTATAAATTCTGACATCAGTTCCCACCAAAGTAAGAATAAGTAAAAATAAAATTTGAATTTTTGCACTAAAAAAAGAAAAAAACCTTTATCCCAAAAGGTTACAAGCATTTTATCAACATTAAAACTCATCTGTATTCCTGACAATGCTCTAAGAGGTGGCAAATACTAGTTCAGGATGGTAGAAACTGGGAAATCACATTAAGGAGAATTAAGTCCTCTTCCAAAAGTGAGGCAGGAGAGCTCACGGAACCCCACCCCACAGCTTCACCTCTTAGGTAACTGACCCCTTTCCACTTCTGCCCAGGCTTGACGAAAATGCTCTCCTGTCCCAGTCACAGGATTGGGAAAAACAAGCCCTGTTGTTAATGAGGCAAAGTGTGAAGCTGTCAAAGGAAAACAAGAACAATTTTATGTAAAGGTACAGAGGAATGCCCTCTTAAAGATTTTCATAAGAATGATTTATGCATTCAACATCTGCGTCTAGGAACGGTATAAGGCAAAAGAGTCCATCTTTTTGTACCTTAGTTTCTTCACCTTATAAGAGTTAAAAAAAAAAAAAAATTGTTGTAGTATCTCCAAGAGATGTTTTGAAATTTTAAGTTTTTGAATTGCATAGAGAACTTTGAGAGAGGATCTCTGAAGAGCTAAAAAGTATCCTCTTTTATGGTAGATGACACAGTTTTAAAGGAAATTCCTTTAATTTAGGAAACAGGAATAAATTCATGTGCTTTCCAGTGATTTTTTAAAATAAAAAAGCCTCTATAATTACGGAAAACAAGAATCATCTTCATCTTGAAGAAACAACAAAGGATTTTTCTTTTTAAAGTTCACAGAAGCGATATCATTTGTGATTTATGGCAGCCACACATACAGACTAACAAAAATGGCTACGGTTCCCAATTTCTCTTAGACTTCATTAAAAAGGATTCAAACATGAAAAAATACCAAAGGAACCATTCTCAATCAACCATAGATTGCTTATGAAGACTTAAAAAAAAAACAAAACAAACAAACAAACAAAAACCTGTTGAGTTCAGTTCCTGATTTAAACTATGAAAGTCTTAACTACAAAAGTATAATCTCACATTAAATCTCAAGCCTCAGTTTCCCTGAATACTTTTTAAAGGGGAAATTTTACAATTATGGCTTAACAGCAAGATTGAGCTACTACCAACTATAAAGCAAGATCTCAATGAAATTTCCAGTAAATTGAATAAACAAAGTTATCTGAGACTAAATTCCACCAATCATCTTCATAAATAAATAAATACATAAATTAGGAAGGAGGGGGTGGGGAGTATTTTTATCCAAGATGCTTAAGTCCTAAGAAAAAAGAAGAAAAAAAATTCTTTTCTTCTTGAAGATAAAAGATTTAATGAGTTACTAATCCCCTCAGTAAAGTTCCTTTGGTAATTGCCCCTACTCTAAGCCACAGTGATTTTGCTAGGAGCTTTTGCTGTTAAAAGATGTTGTTTTATTATGTTAAACTAGACACAAAAGCAATGTAACAAAACAGCAAAATATGCTTCAGATTTTGTTATGCTACCAACCTATACTTATCCAGAAATTTTAACTGCCAAGTGTCTTTTATCTAACACAGACTTCATCTCTCACCACCCACCCTTCACCACATGAAGTAACAACGTCATTAGGAGTGGAAAACTCTGTGGGAATAAAAACCTGAGCCCTGGAAAAAAATACTAAATGGGAATCTGCCTCCAGCTCTGCAGATTTTCAAGCTTATCCTGGCCTCTTGGGTCTGGAAGCTAGACTTTTGTACCCAGAATAAGGCTGGAGGAGAAAGGCAGTCTCAAATCACACCCTGAGGGCAAGGAATAGAACACACAGCCTACAGTCCTCTAAGGAGGTTTGAGGGCTCCCTAGCGAGGATCCTTTCTCCTTTCTCATTGGCCCTTGGTGATGTCATGCCCATGTCTCCAGGGCCCAGGAAATGCACCATGACTAATGGAGTGCCTCATTTGTGAATACACATTCCATCTCAGAGAAGCAGCAACAGGCAGAGTTTCAAGGCACTGGAGGCCCAGAGAATGCCAGTCAGCCATGCACAGAGGGCCCTCAGTAGTCTTGAAATAGACTGCTCTTGTTCACCTCCTCAGAACACCCTTCCGCAACTGCCTCTGTGCCTGTGGCCTGGACCACTGCAGGACAGTAACCCTAACTGGTTCAAGATTAGTCTCTTTAATGAAAGAAAAGTGGTCATTGTAATGGGGCACACATCCTTCCAAATTTCTAATGTTTTAAGGCAAGGGTTGGCAAACTTTTTTTAGGTGAAGGACAGGATAATACAAACTTGAGGCTTTGCGAGCCATAGGGTCTCGTACTAAAACTACTCACTTCTGCCTTGCAGTGCAAAAGCAGCCAGAGACAAGACCTGAATGAGTAAGCAGGACTGCATTACAACACTTGATTTTACAAAAACAGGCAGCAGGCTGGCTTTGGCCCATGGGCTGGAGTTTGCTGACTTCTGTATTAAAGGGTGAATCACCCCTTCCCCTGCCACATAGCCAGGCCAAAGGACTCTCAAATAAGAGTGCAGTGATGGAAAAGGATGTGAAGGAGTTGTCAGGACAGACCTGTAATGGTTATCCCATGTACACAGTTTACAGAAGTGGTCTGACCCACGGTTTCAGACTGGGGGACTTTGAAGTCAAATGGCTGGGTACGAATTTTGACTCTGCCACTGTTAGGTCCCCCAATAATGGGTCCATGGTCAAAGGAGCGAGACTGATACAAAGCGAAGGTCAAGCAAAGCTTTATTTCGCTCGGTTTGATTCTTTTTTTTTTTTTTTTTTTAAAGATTTTATTTATTCATTTGACAGAGAGAGATCACAAGTAGGCAGAGAGGCAGGCAGAGAGAGAGAGAGAGAGGGAAGCAGGCTCCCCGCTGAGCAAAGAGCCCGATGCGGGACTCGATCCCAGGACCCTGAGATCATGACCTGAGCTGAAGGCAATGGCCTAACCCATTGAGCCACCCAGGCGCCCTCGCTCGGTTTGATTCTTGATGCTTGGCATAATAGACCCGTCAAACAGACCCGTCAAGGCCACCCCTTACAGAGAGAGCGACCTTTCTCTTCTTTACAGACTAGCTTTTAAGGGCAAAGGCCATGTAGTTGGGCCTGGCCACGCACAGGTGACCAATGAGATTGTAACACAGAGAAAGCTGCACAGTCCTGCTAGGTCACACATATGTGACCAATTAAATTACAATTTACCCTATAGTAGATATTTGAACTAGCCTATCATCTTGGTCAGAACTGGTGCCCAAAGGGCACCCAAAGGGTGGGGCCCATACTCCTTGGTAGCTAAGAGATAGTATGCGCCCCCACTGATTGAATACCTCCACCTGGTATTTGACCCACACTTGTATTTGAGCTTTGTTATCTGGGACTGGTTTCCCCGACTGGTTTTTAAGTAAGTTCCGGGAGTGGGGAACTGGGAGGGCCTGGGTCAAGATGGAGCTGCTCTGGCTAAATAGGCCCTTACACCACCTCGAAATTTAAGGATTTGGACAAGTTACTTTATTCCTCTGAGCCTTGGTTTCTTCATTTGCAAAAGGAGGTCCCAAATTATTCTTACTTGGGTTAATATGAAACTTCAACGAGATAATATCTGGACAAAGCTTATTAGCATAGTGTGACATGCTCAATCATTATCTGCCATTATTGCTAGATTTAAAATTAAAAAGTGACCATAACCGCTACCCCAAAGTAAAGAGGCACAGATCACCACAAATGTATGACATGGCGAATATCTTTCCAACTCCATTACTATCTATTAATGCTATCATCATCTTTGGTAGCTGCATAGAATTCCACATGGAATACAATACACTTCCTATTGTTCAACACTTGCTTAATATCTTTAGCCATTATAAACACTAGTATGATAAACATCCTTAAACATATACCTTTGGATACCTATTTAATTTTGTTCCTTGGGCCAAAGAGGTATGCACATTTTAAAGAAATTGTCACCTATTCTACCAATTGGCTCTCCAGAAAGGTTGCACCAAATTCTATTTCAACCAGCACTGAAAGGATCTGTTCCCTTACATTCCTGACAATACTACAAATATTTTGTTGAGAGGTTAAATCACTTGCAGAATTTTAATAAGAAATGCTTACTGTTTCCTGTGGCCTACAACTATATATAAAACATTTAATAAAAATTTTGATAATGTCCAATCGTTCCAGAACCCATATGATTGGCAATTATTATTATTAATAATTTCACTTTATGTTTCAGAAAGCTAGAGCCCAGAAGTTTACTTAAGATAGCCAAAGTTCTCCAGATAAGGCAAAGAATAGAGAGGAACATGATCAAGCTAGAAAATAAGCTTCACCCTATTATAGGGCCATGCAAGACTCACAATAATTCCTCAGGCAAAATTTAATTTTCAAACAGCAGAGAAATATACTGCCTTCTCAGGAACTGATTTAATTTTTCTTTCTTTTGGCAATTAGCTAATCCAAACAGAACTGTTTTATTGTATTTATTTATTTATTTATATTTTGCTGTGAAACTAAATAAGCCCATAAACCAAATGTCCTCTTCCCAGAGGAAAAAACTTAAAACCCTGAGCTTTTGACAACAAAGTCACAGAACTAGGCATTTGTTGAAACTCACTTCATTCAATCTATCTTAGTCTCTTGCTTTATTTTTTTTTTCTCAACACTTACCATAGTTTGAAAGGTATTATTTATTTCTTTGTAACAATGAAGTTCCATCAGGACAGGAACTCCCTTAGTTTTCTGTATTTTCTTTTCAGTACCTAGAACATACCTGGCACAGAGCAAGTGGTTTGTAAATGTTTATTAAATGGATGGATCCTCCCAGAAGCTATCTATGCATTTTCCTAGCTACAACCTCCAAGTCAGGTAGACTTTGGCATGTAATCTCTATTAATAAGAGTTGCTATTTCCTACTTAGGACATTGCAAAACCAACCAGCTTCCTGATGGTGAAGAGCAGCCTGTTTCTCACCATCAGAGTTCCTAGTCAATTACACCTAATCAAACCTCCATTATAAGCTGAACCACACCGTATGCTGGCACGTGCCAGCAGACCCAGACTTCCCACCGTAACCTTCAATGAGGATATTCTGCCACTATCTGTCCTTGTAAGTATGTGTACTGGTTTTGTTTTATGTATTTGGTTTGTTTGACTCCAAAAGAATCTCCCCAGTGGATCTGTAATTAGATTGAAGTTTCTTATAAAGAGAAGTATAAGACATGTTTTATAAAAGATGTCTTATTAAAGATGTACTAAACATGGTAGTTGGTCAATTACTTAGGATCCATTCTGTCCCAAATGACTGATCTGGTTCTATGTGGCCAAATATGGTATCCACTAGCCATATGTGATCATTTAAATTTAAATTAATTCCAAAAACTCAGCTCCTCAGTTGCACTAGCCGTGTTTCAAGTGCTCAACAATGGCCACACGTGGCTAGCAGCTACTACATGGAAGCATGGATACAGAACATTCCTGTCACTGAAGAACATTTTACTGGACAATATGGGATCCAGCCAAACGTGATAATCCCATTCACTTTGCCCACAATTGGTTTTTAAATGGGCACGTGACAGAATGCTTGTCAATAAAACATGGGAAAGTCTTGACAAGTGGCTTGAGAAAGGTTTCCATGTGCTTAAAAAGAAGAAAAAAGCTTTCCAAGAGATGGTCTTTCTTCTGTCTTTGCATAATATTGGTTTAGAATGTGATGGAAATGCTGCGGTCCTCTTGTAAACCTGAAGGGAGCCAGTCTAAAAGCAAAGTCAACCCACAAAAGATGGAAGAATAGAGCAATGAAAGGAATAAGACGACTTCTTTTTCTTTTTTTTCTTTTTCAGATTTTATTTATTTATTTAAGAGAGAGGGAGAGAATGTGTGTGTGTGTGTGTGTGTGTGTGTGTGTGTGTGTAGAGAGAGAGAGGAGAGAGAGAAACCCAAGCAGACTCTGCACTGACTGTCATGTAATCTTACACAGCAAAAGGGATTTTGCATATATGTTTAAATTAAGGATTTTGAGATGGGAAGACTATCTGGGATTACCCAGTGAGCCCACTGTAGTTACAAGGGACTTGCAAAGAGAGAAGCAAGAGGGTAAAAGAAAGGAAAAAGAGATACAATAATGGAACCAGAGAGGAGTGATGTACTTTGAAGGTACTAGAAGGGGCCACATGCCAATAAATGAAGGTGACTTCCAGAAGATGGAAAAGGCAAAGAAATGGATTCTCCCCTGAAGCTTCCAGAAGGGAAGACAGCCCTATCGATACCTTAACTTTAAACTTCTCACCTCCAAAAATGTAAGAGAATAAGTTGGTGTTTTATGCCACTAAATTTGTGGTAATTTCTTATAGTAGCAATAGGAAATATGGTTAGTTAACCAATAGAAAATATGGTTAGTTAAATATGGTTAGTTAACTGTTAGTTAGCTAACAGTCCAAGTTAGCCAGCTTGGACTGGCAATGCCAGAACTCAAACATTCTAAGTCCAGTTTTCCTCTTACCAAAAACTTCTATGTATTACTTCCTTTTCCATGCTGCTTCCCCAAATACGGGAAAATCTCACTTCAATGCCTTTATAGTATTATATGGGAAAACACCTGATTAACCATAATATGGGGTCACTGTGTTGTGGTTAAGAGCAGAGCCTCTGGAGCCAGATGGACTGACTTTGAATCCTGCCTAGCCCTGCTGCCTATCAACTAACTTAGGGACTTTGGGGCATAATAGCCATTTTGTGCCTCAGGTCCACCACCTATACAAAGGGGCTAATAATGTTGTCTATTTTATAGATTTATTATAATTTAATTAGCTAATATTTGTGAAGAACATAAGCCCAGTACAGAGTAAACTGTATGTGTTTGTTAGAATACTATAAACCTTTAGAAATCTGGCTGATCTGCAAACTGTCACATGTGAACCTGCTCATGACAACAACAACAAAATTAAAGGCTAATAGATAACAAAGAATTAACTCCAAATTAAAATTTCAACTTAGGATGTTTCTGTTAACTAACTTTGATTTCTAAGTAACACAGCTTAGAACTCTTTTAGGATTTTCTATATGTTTGGGCAAATTACATTTAAGCCAGACTACAAATAGGTCAGCCAGTTTACAGGTAGGAAAAGTGTCTCATTTATACCATAAAACCAACAGGGAATCAGTTTTTATAAATAATAGAAGACCAGGATTTTTTAAAAACTTGGGCTATGCAAATGGTATTTCATTAACTAGTCCATTCAAATGACTGGGCTTCATTTTATAGAATAAGGTGAATGGAAGCCTTTGAGATCTCATATTTAGAATCTTCAATCACTCTTAAGGTAACTTAAGACTCTGCCAAAAATTTCCCCAATTGGCAAGAAAGTAGCTAAATATGAGGATTTTTCTCCTCCTAACATATTCTCATGTGCGTGCTTGTAAGTATTACTTGTTTGGCTTGGTTTTCATCTTAATGGAATGCAGCCACTCCCAAAGCATTAAAACCATTCACTGAGATTTGGACGCGCTACATTTTGGACAAACTAGAAGATTCTTTAACAAGAGATGGGAAATAAGGATATTTAATTGAATCGGTGAAATATTCACAGACAACACAAGTCTATAATGGTAAGAAATAAGAATGAAAATATAAACTCCATGAGGTCAGCACCTATGCCTATCCTGTCCCTATTATAACCCTGAACTCAGCACAAATCTGACACACTGGTAGGTGTGCAGTATTTGTGGAACGAACAAACGGACTGCCAAAAGGAGAGGACAAAGGCTAAATGTGTACAAACAAAGCAACATGGAATGTTGTTGTTACCTTCTGGTATGTTCAGGATTGTGTAGAGAGGAAAATATTAGTAAGGTGAGGTGTCTTTATTTGCAAAGTCAGTGGTACAAGTAGAACCTATAATGAAATCCTGCTGAATCTTATAATGAAGCTACCTTCTTAAAAGAGCTGAATTTTTCTTCATTAACTGAAACACCACTAAAGAGAAAACCTGGTACTAGAATAGAGCCAAGCACACACGCATTTCACTGTACTTAAACATGGTATACTGAATGATTTTATTCATCCTAAATTTAACCATGTCTGAGCTGAGAAAGAAGGTAAAGTAGGTAATTTGGCAATTTAAAATTCTGTAGATTAATCACAAATATATAATAAGAGAGCCATCTTCATCAAAATTTAAAACTTGTGCTCTGCCAAGAACCATGTTAAGGGGATTTTAAAAACCAATTTACAGTTTGGGAGAAAATATTTGTAAACCACATATCTAACAAAGGACTCCTGTATAGGCTATGAAGAAAACTCTCAAAACTCAACATTTAAAAAACAAAGAATCTAATTAGAAAATGAACACAAAGATAGGCATGGACATTTCACGGAAGAAGACACGCAGATGTCAAGCAAGCACATGAAAAGATGTTTGGTATCATTAGCCATTAGAAAAATGTAAATTAAAATGGCAATGAAATATCACTACATAACTGTCAAAAGGTCTAAAATAAAAATTAGTGATAACACCAAATGCTGAAGAGGATGCAAAAATTAGATCACTCATGGGGCAGCATGAGTGATCTAGGTAGCTCAGTGGGTTAAGCTTCTGCCTTTGACTCAGGTCATGATCTCAGGGTCCTGGGATCAAGCCCTGCATTGGGCTCTCTGCTCAGCAGGGAGCCTGCTTCCCCCCCTCTCTCTACCTGCCTCTCTGCCTACCTGTGTCTCTGTCTCTCTGTCAAATAAATAAATAAAATCTTTAAAAAAAAAATTAGATCACTCATATGTTGCTGATGACAATGTAAAATGCAACTCTGAAAATAGTTTGACAGTACCTTTTTTTTTCTTTTAAGATTGTATTTATTTATTTGAGAGAGAGAGAGTGAGAGAGAGCACGAGATCGGGAAAGGTCAGAGGGAGAAGCAGACTCCCTGTGGAGCTGGGAGCCCAAGGCAGGACTTGATCCTGGGACTCCGGGATCATGACCTGAGCCAAAGGCAGTTGCTTAACCAACTGAGCCACCCAGGTGCCCTTGATAGTACCTTTTTAAAAGCAAAATTCAATTTATCACACAAGCCAGAATTGTACTCTTAGGCACATATCCCAGAGAAATGAAAACTTACTTTCATTTAGAGACTTGTACAGGAATGTTCATAGAAGCTTTATTCATAAGAACTTCAAACTGGAAACAATCCAAATACCCGTAACAAGGGTGTGTACCTCCATACCACAGAATAATATTCAGCAATAAAAAGGAATGAATTATATACCCACAAAATAATTTGGACAAACCATAAGGAAACTATGCTGAATAATTTGAATAATGCTCCCTGGACATTTCTTTGCACCTTCCTGTGAATCTATAATTATTTGAAAGCAGAAGTTTTTTAAAGTCCTCTCACAATAAATCATTCAGATTTAAGAGTGTTCTATTCTTCTGAAGGTAATCTATGTGATTTTAAGTACCTAGGCTCCATTTTTTTTTTTTTTTAAGTATAAATGATTTCTGGGGCACCTGGGTGGCTCAGTGGGTTAAGCCTCTGCCTTCGGCTCGGGTCATGATCTCAGGGTTCTGGGATCGAGTCCCACATCGGGCTCTCTGCTCATGGAGAGCCTGCTTCCTCCTCTCTCTCTCTCTCTACCTGCCTCTCTACCTACTTGTGATCTCTCTCTGTCAAATAAATAAATAAAATCTTTAAAAAAAAAGTATAAATGATTTCTCCCATACTGAATATTCATTGTTAAATAATAAAATACTTCCCTCCATTCTCAAACTCAAAAATATATATGGGTAAATATTCTCTGGTTTCCAACCAGAGTAATTCTTGAGTTAAAATACACAGGAAAAAGAAAATTGCAGCTATAACCTAAAAACCAGTATGTGCCTACTTTACGTATAAAGCAGGTAGAATATTTGCATCTCTAAGTTAGGAAGATAATAGGTCTTATAATAATAGGTCTTCCAGTTCAAATTCCTACCAACATAAAAATCCTTTCTGTAACATCTTTGATTGATCTTTATTTGAACAGATATAGTGATAAAGTAATAGACATTGTTTTACACACCCACCACATTCCCTCTGACAAAAGCATCCTTCTTTCTTCTGTGAACTGCTTTTCTGAACTGTAGTTCTACCAAGAGCTAACTTTTCCCCACACCCTAGTTCAGTTCAGAGAAGGCACCTGAATCACATGGTGTGTCCTGACACTTAGCAAGGGTTGATTTGTCCAGAGTTGGACACCTGAGCCAAAGTGGACCAGAGTCATCCCCCTCCCAAGATTTTTCTCACTAAATGTGATAGTTTCTCTGATGCATTGTGAGATATGAAATGCAGGCACTCTTAGCAGCCATGTTTCATATGATGTACACAAAAGAGTCTGCAGAGAAAGAAAATAAAGCCAATATCCAGAAGAGGAGATGACAGAAAGAGAAATAAGGCCAGCAGCATTTTAGGTCTCTGGTTCTAATTGTATCTGAGGGCCCAGTAGGATGTCTGCCCTTCCCACAGTTTGGCTGGTCAATGCTTTGTTCACATGAAATATTCCTAGTATTTTTCTAATAATTTTCTTCTTTTACCAAGCTAGTACAAGTCAAATTTCTACCACATGCAACCAAAAGAATCCTAATAAAAATGGGAGGTCCATAACCTCACAATGCAGCCTGTTCACAGCTCTAATTGTTAGAATGTTCTTCTTCAAGCTGAAACACAGTAAACTCCCCTGGACCTTCTACCCATTGCCATACATCTGTATCAAGTCTCACTTCTTTTCCAAATATGCAAAGATCATGATTATATAACCTACTGTGAACATCCACTACTTTTTGACTGTACAGCATACATTTCTCTACTATTTTAATAACAGCACCATAGTTCTTTGGGGAAAATTACCTCTACCCTACTGAATGTAGCCCAGTGGGGCTGTGAGTCAAGTGTCCTGCTCTCCTTTAGCCAGAGTGAGCATATGGCCTAAGCTAGACTCCCTAGCCTCCAATCTTGACAAAAATACTAAAAGTTGCTGGAGCATGATCACTCTGGCTATGAAGCATGAAGAATCTGGCCACCAGGGCTGCAGAGACCTCTTAAGTTGCTCTGGCCCCTGTACGTTCTAAGCTTGATTCTTCAACCCTTTCTTATAAGCTGCTTATAAGCTCTTCCAATCAGGTATGCTATTGTTTAAGTTAACTACTTAATGTAATCAAAGGGTCCCACCTTAAACTTACCCCAAAAGTTCTTTTTTAGAATAAGTAATGCCAGTTTGTTGAACTGTACTAATTCATGTGACTTGGCTACCAATCTCTAATCTGATTGATCCCTCCCAAGTAAATTCATTTGTCAAAATCTTTCTGAAACAATAGGTGGTCTGCCCAGACTAGAGATAAGAATAATAGGTCCATCTTTGATCTGCACATGTGCTTATGTTAATGCAGCTACAAAGCCCATGACACAATGAATGAAACTGAGGGTGGATATTTAGTTTATAGGCAACTATTATTCAAAGTCTTCTTCATGTTAACTTCTATAAAATTAAATATTTCCTGCCCTAAAAGATATAGTTGACTTTTTAAAACCTAAGTAACATTTCAGTGTGTTGGATTTATGCTGTTCATCTCAGTTCAGTCTACAAAGGTTTACTACATAACCAATGTTCTGATATGGCTATTACTGACTTTAGGTATGAACTCAAATAGAGACTGAGTTTTATTCTCTGACAGATAGTCTGATTTGACAACAGATAGTCTGATTTGACAAAGGAATGAACTAAGAATAATCCCGATTACCAATCTTTACTAAAGGAATTTAAGAATTCTATATTTGCATATTTGAGTTATATAAAGGAATCAGCTAACTAAATTTGTATAAAAGGACCTCCAGTCCATTGATATGCAAACAAATAAAGCTAGACTTTTCTTAAGGGATGAAGAAACAAAATTAGGAAAATAGAAGTGTAACACACACATACACAATCAGGCATACAGACCAGGTACTGAAAACCAGTAGATCACAAAGCCTTATTTGTTAACTCTCAACCATTTGCAAATGCAATGCACTCCTCCTGATGGTTGCAGGAATTCCCTTGGGAAGAGAAGTGAAGCTGCCACTGTTTCACCACTTCTCATTTTATTTTCAAGATCCCACTTCAGGTCAGAAACTTCATCTCAAGGCTTTAGTAAGAGAATCAATTCCCACACAAAGAGCGTTTGGAGAGACTGGCTAAAGAAAAATCACTGGACATTTTGTTTGAATTTCTAAGAACTTTTCCATTTTAATTCTAATCATGGTTTCAATCTAGGGTATGTTATGTAATGGGAAGTTTGAGGAACAAGAACTGCTGTAAAGCAATGGAGGGGGATGATGATGCCTCGGAGGGCAGGCTGGCTGCCCAGTCTGTCCCCAACAGGGGTTTTCATTTTGGTGAGTTTTTCTTCATCCACAATCTGAATCACAGCTAATCAGTCTCAAAACCCAATCTATTAAACACAGCAAGACTGGGACCATATACTAAGAGGAGGTCCACATTAAACAAGTTCACAGCACCTGAGGTATATAATCAGAATACAGACCTATTAATCTCCTGAGAGAAGTTCAATTACTGCATAGACCAGGAACACTGGAGTCGGCCAGACTAGCCTATTTTTTTTCCTTCAAGGCAGCCTCTATGGACCTGAGAGTGACCTCCAGGAGCTGAGAACAGTCCCCAACTCTTGCTAGCACTGACAGCAAGAAAACAGGACTTCAGTCCTATAGCTGTGAGGGAGTGAATTCTGCCAATAACCAGAATGAGCTTGAAAAAAGACCCAGAGCTCTAGATGAGAATATTGCCAGCCAACACCTTGATTACACCTTAAACAGAGAACCCAGCCAGGCTGTCCTGGATTTCTGGCCTACAGAACTGTGAGCTAATAGATAGGTGTTGTTTTAAGCTGCCAAACTTGCTACATTTCATTAATTTGTTACATAGCAATAGAAAACAAATATACCTCTAGACCAAATGTAGTTCCCCAACCATCATCAGTATTATCCAGGAACTTAGAAATGTAAATTCTTGGGACCTAAGAATATGGAGGGTGGGGTCTAGCAACCTGTATTTTAGTAAGCCCTCCAGTTGAAGTACACTAAAGTTTGAGAATCACTGAAGTATAGAATGTTCATATAGACACAGGTAACCTTTTACCTTGTGATTTAACCTCGCTTAGGCTTCAACAGCTGACCAACATATTTTCTGACTATTACACACTTTCTCTGAGATGTGAATGTGCACTCGTGAGTTCTCTAGTCGTCTTTCTTACTTTGGCAACATACTCTAAGACAACTGTGTAAATATCTACTGTGATCCAATACTTATTGAATCCTAGTTTAACACTAAGGAAAAACCTCCGTCATTAAATGAGACATTTCACTGTTGTTCCCTGTGGTATCTACATGGTACCTAATGGCTATCTCTCTAGGTAAAGAATAATGTATTAGAGCCTTTACATAGTCGGCTGTGTGTTGCCACCCAAAACACTCAATTTATACAATTCTGATTATCACTTACAGCCTGGAAGTGAGCATCTTGCCTCACTAGATAAAGAAAATCCATAAGACATAGTAGAAAGTGTCTTGGACAAGCTGTGAAAAGACTGAGGTTCCAGTTTAGGCTCTACCATGGACTAGCTACATAAACTTACACAAGTCAGTTAAAATCTCAAAGCCTCTTTCCTCCTCTGTAAAATGAAGAGCTCAAAATGGACAGATGATCTCTAAAGTCTCCAGCAGCTAAGTCATTGTGTGGCCATTACATTCATAGTACACTCCTCTAGAAACGAGACTAGTGCCCTGGATGACAAAAGAAAGACATAAAGTAGTAGATGATATTGCAAGTGGTTTAGTTTATATATTAACTCACAAGAAGTGGAAAAGACTAGCTACCTTTCCATCTCTAGAAAGTTATTCTTGGAATTAAAAAAAAAATTAGATATATTAATTTTCAAAATTACAGGGTTACCAAAATGGAGTTGAGAGTTTAAAATTATTCAATGCCACTTTAAGAATAAGGGAATAGCTTACTAAGAGCTCTATGCTTAATAATATGTATTTTTAAGATTTTATTTATTTATTTATTTATTTGTGAGAGAGAGTGTGTGTATATGTGAACAGAGAGAGGAGAGAGAGAGAAACCCAAGCAGACTGCACAGAGTGCAGAGCCCAATGCGGGGTTCTATCTCACAACCCCAAGATCATGAACTGAGCTGAAACCAAGTTGGACACTTAATTCACTGAGCTACCGAGGTGCCCCATAAGAGCTGTATATTTAATATCAAGTTCAATTCATGTGAGAATAGAGATATAGAGCAGGATCTATAAGGTCTTTATTAATGAAATTTGTACTTCTATTAGAGTCCATCTGAAAATTTGATTGCTGAAAAACTACTCTTGTGATCTAATTGATTTCTCCTCACATTACTTTTTCTAGAAGTTTATTTGTCTAGTAAGAATCTAAGACAGAGACAGAGAAACAAATAGGGTTAAGCTTCTAAAGGAATTAAGTTTAATATTCTAAAAGAAGAATCGGGGAACAACCAACACCAGACCCATATTCTGACTTGCAAATACCACCATTTTTGCAAGGTTTCAACATTTCTCTTAATAGTCATTTGGTCCCAGTGATTCTACCAGTAGCAAAAAGAACTTTCACTTTGAAGTTAAGATAAAGAATTTGTGTAGGTTTTTCTAACTGGGTCATACATTCATTCTTACATTCAATTCAATAGATATGTATTGATCATCTATCATACTTTCTAGGCTCTATGCTATGAACCTGGAGTTAAGAGGCATGGTACCTCTTGGAAATCAGGGAGCTTATAACTCCGGGACAGCCAGACTAATTAACAGGTAATTCTATCAACAGATATAATGAAAACTCAAAAATTCAAATCTGAATCTGATTACAGATCAAAGAAGAGGACAACAATAAATTCTATTCAACCCTCTAACAGATGATAGATGACCATCTCTATGTTTTAAAGTAATAGTTAAAAGCAACATATGCGGGCGCCTGGGTGGCTCAGTGGGTTAAGCCGGTGCCTTCGGCTCAGGTCATGATCTCAGAGTCCTGGGATCGAGTCCCACATCGGGCTCTCTGCTGAGAGCCTGCTTCCCTCTCTCTCTCTCTCTGCCTGCCTCTCTGCCTACTTGTGATCTCTCTCTGTCAAATAAATAAATAAAATCTTTAAAAAAAAAATAAAAAATAAAAATAAAAGCAACATATGCTTCTTATCATGATGATATGACCATAAGCAGAATACTTATTGGTACTTATGGTTCTCCAGGGATAAAAAGCACTAAAACATGCATATACATTGTTATGTACAATTGTCATTTATGCCTATTATTATTATGCAGTGCAACTAACCTTAGAAAATGGACCTTTTTTTCCCCTCATTACTGTAACTCAAGGCCATTGTTCACAGTGTAAGTCCAATATTCATTAAGTAGAAATGTAATGAGTACTCTTTGTGTCCCAGCATTATGCTAGGCCGTGAGGAAATACAGATGGAGGGCATAGTTGTGTCTCCATGGAATTTGCAGTCTAATAGAAGAAACAACTACATAAACAAGTCATTGGAATCGTCTGTGAATCATGCTCCAAGAGCACATAATCTAAAAACAAATAAACAACAAAAAAAGGAGCACATAATCTAGCAGAGATGAGAGCGTGAACAGACCTTTTTAGTAGAGCAAAACAGGTGAATTGAGGTATGTGCTTGATCTATGGTTACAATCAAAGGACTGGGTATAGCTGTTGGGGGAATATAGAGATGAGTAAGACAAAATTTCTACCTTGATTTCAGTGGTACATGGGGGAAAGAATGAGAAAAATATTTCAGAGGTGGTCTGAGATGTGAGTTAAGTGTTTTTTTGGAAGTGGAAAGTGCTTTGGAAAAGCAGAGCAAGGAAGACTCTCTGTCAAGGCATTGAAGAAGGCTTCACAAAGTGGGGAAGGTATTTGAGGTGGCACGTTGGCTTATACTCTGGAAGGTTCTATTTATACCAGCAGACATAAAAGATTTCAGTTCTGAAGAGGTGCTTTTAGACCTTCTCTTACTTTATAAAGTCTTGACAGAGAAACTGCAATAAGCAAGGATATTTTCTGCAGAAAGAATCCAGCCAAACACCTTGACTTTCTCATTCCACATATTTCACACATGGTATCTTTTATGTCTGGGAAAGTAGACTAGGAAATGGTTCAAATACCCAAGGGCCTCAAAACATATACGTTGGAAAGTGTACCTAATTTCCAAAAAAGGTCAGATTGCAAAAGAATCCATTTTGATTGGAAAACAAGCTGTTCACTTGTGGGTCTGGAACAGCTGCTGCAGTTTAGGCACAAAGGAAGTGAAAGGCACCTCTGCTGTCAGGAAAGTCCTTGTACAGCCTCTTCTTCAGACCAGCAGCAATCTCATACTGACCAGAATGTCACATGAAAAACCCATTTGGGGGGACAGGGAGGTAGGCAGAGTTTGATACAGCTGTTCAAAGGAGTGGAACCCTTCTGACTGCTGCTTCTGATCTTTGCTGACAGTGATTTAGCATTGGAAGACTCGAATACAGAATAATCCATAAAGAAGGAAAGTAATTTTGCAACTGCTGAGTGTGAGTTGTTTTCTGGCACACACAGGGGTTAAATGGCTGGCCCAGAAAAATAATATGCACAATAATAAGACCAAAGGAATGAAAGTGATCAAGAAATTAGGCCACACTAACTAAAAGCTAAGAATGAGTATTTAAAAACTGATAAGAGGAATGAATATTTTTTTGGCTACTACAGAGGGAAAAAAACAACATTATCATCAGGCCAAAGAAACTTCATGGCTCAAAGACATAGATGTATATAATTCAATCTCCATTCCCATACAGTTACACAGCCAAGTCATTCATGTCAGAGCTAGCACCTGAGAAGCCACAGGGCAACACCGGGTTGAATGAGAGCACCCATCAACATAAATACTGATAGTCATTGCAAAGGCCTGCTGCAGGGATGTCTTGCTTTGACTTCACAGGTATCATTTCAGTAACTGTTTTTATAGACTCTTTTTATGTGATCCTATGTATCATGGTGCCTTCTAATATTTACTATTCTTCAAAATGACACCAAAGAATGGGCTTTGATGGAACTGCAGTTCTAAGAACAGAGACTACCATCAAATTTCATGGCAGATTACATGATATTTAAGATCAACTGTCTCATCCATCATCCAAAAAGGGGTTTACCTTTTTATTTTATTTTATTTTATTTATTTATTTGACAGAGAGAGAGCACAAGCAGGAGAAGTGGGAGAGGGAGAAGCAGCCTCCCCTCCTACTGAGCAGGGTGCCCGAATCGGGGCTCGATCCCAGGAACCTAGGACCCTGACCTGAGCTGAAGACCAGATGTTTAACCAACTGGGCCACCCAGGTGCCCCAGAGAAAGGGGTTTACCTTTTAAAAATAAATCTCTTGAATAAGTAAATAAATGAAAAAATAAATAAATATATATATAAAAAGCTCTTCAATATCTAAATGGTCCCAATATCCCCAGAAATGAGGCATTTTTTTACTTTCCCCAAGCATATCCAGTCCTCTTGGCAACCAAAGTGAGCAAAGCCAAACTGTACCAATTATCCGCACAAACCTGGGTGTGTGACACGCTAACCAGAGGGCTATGACACGCTAACCAGAGGGCTCTGCCACTGTGCACACTAAGGCTCAGTCTGCCTGTCCTGTAATTTGTGTTTATGAAGCCCCAGATCTAAGAGTGATCAGACTCCGTGCCCATTCAGAAGAACGCAGGGCACCAAGAATGACACAGCCGGCCACTAACACGCCAGTGTGTGCTTTTTCCATTGCATCGTTTCTTCCAGCTCTCATGGAAACAAGCACCACCACAGCCCCTTGATGAACCAGCACCGCCCAGTCATCTGGCAGCCACGACTGGTCTCTGGCATCTGAGAAGAACATCAGCGAAAGAAAATGAGAGGATAAAAAAAGAAAGGAACACAGACCATTTGTTTCTTGCCCTCTTAAATTCTGCAATTCTACTTGCCTGACTCAATTAATTTTGCCTTGAATGCTGTAGAAACTCACGGGAGAGCCCTACCCAGTTTTCAGACCTCTTTGCTATATGCCTTGTACAGGGCTCAGTAACGTTACCGCTGACTTGCGTGCTCCATAGAGCTTACGACTCACTGACGTAAGCTTTTAAATAAGGATCTACTTCTCATCCAAAATGACATTATGTGGGAAAATGTAGTTCTGTCACCAGAGCTTCAGAAACTTCCATAATCTCTTTCAAGTGTACCTTTATTTCATTAAAATAAGAGCAAGAAAGCCTGTCTTTATTAACAGACCTGTGAGGTCTGTTGATTTTTCAAAATGAGCAAAAACTATTTGCAAACTAAGTGACATGAGGGAGCTGGTTTACTGTTTTGCTCTTATAAGGCCTCAGAGAACAGAGACGTTACAGTTGTGTGATCTCTGAGTTCTCTGCTAGTTATCTCAATGACCTTATGGAAATGTATTTGGTGTTCCTATTAAGCAAGATGTTAGCCTCTCAAATAAGATATATACATACATATATATGCATGAGAAAAGTAAGCTTACATGAAAGACAATATAGTGTAGTTGTTAAAAGCACAGATTGGAACTAAATTCTTCTACATATAAACTGTGTGGTCTTGAGTAAGTAAGTTGCTTAGCCTCCTTGCTTTGGAAAACAGTATGATTGCTTCATAAGGTTTTTGGAAGAATTTTATGAGTTAGAACTCATAAAAAGCTTAGAACAGTGCCTAGAATGTAGTAAGCATTCACATCACAGATGCTTGTGAACACTACCAATCCAGGGACATTATCAAATCAATACTTCTTCACATCAAATTAATCAACAAGTTTTTAGGCCATATAAACCGTTCAAATTTCCAGCCCTAGGCCCACAAGTTTTGTATAGAAGTTCTCACAGTGGGGGCGTCTGGGTGGCTCAGGGGGTTATAAGCCTCTGCCTTCGGTTCAGGTCATGATTTCAGGGTCCTGGGATCGAGCCCCATATGGGGTTCCCTGCTCAGAAGGGAGCCTGCTTCCCCCTTTCTCTCTGCCTACTTGTGACCTCTCTCTCTGTCAAATAAATAAAGTCTTTAAAAAAAAACAAAAAGAAAGTTCTCACAATGCCAAGTGTCTAGAATAGTGCCTAGTATAGAACAGGCACTTAATAAAAAAGTATTTGTTGAATGAATGAATGAATGAATGAGTGACAGATTTCCAGCCCCCACCATACACGCACCACCCACCCCACTGCCCGCCCCGGATCCATTCAGAGCCACAGCTGAGAGGAGCAGGTCTCCTACTTCAGGGGCAGCTTTTCGTATTTTGCCTACTGAGGTTATTCCCCTTTGGAGTCTCGGCTATAAGCAGGAGGCTCCTGTTTAGCCTCTTACCCGGCTCAGATCCCAGCTTTGTCTCCTATCCCTTCAACTCTGAGTGTGTCATGTGCCCATGAAAACCAAGACTCTAGTTCACCAAGGACTGGCAGCTGCTCCTTGAGGAAAATCCTCCCCAATTTTTTTCTTCTGAGAAATGTTCTTTTTTTCAGTTATTTATAGTCAACACTTACTTTTCTTACTTTATCTCCAGATGAACCATGCTTTAAAAAGACAGATTTTACATTTTAACCATAAATTTTAGGTGTAATGTATTCATCTTCTATTGTATTGTTAGATGTAGAATTCTCTACAACCATTTCTTTGAAATGGTAAGAGTTGGTTATTAGAAAGACAAGGTCTCGGGCACCTGGGTGGCTCAGTGGTTTAAGCCGCTGCCTTCGGCTCAGGTCATGATCTCAGGGTCCTGGGATCTAGTCCCACATCGGGCTCTCTGCTCAGCAGGGAGCCTGCTTCCTTCTCTCACTCTCTATCTGCCTGCCTCTCTGCCTACTTGTGATCTCTGTCTGTCAAATAAATAAAATCTGAAATGGAAAGTGAAAAAAAAAGAAAGACAAGGTCTCTGAGTTTTGACATTATATCTTAACTCTTTGGATATCAGAGATTTTTTTTCTTTTGTGTGTTCCAGATTAGAACACATTTATTATTATCTCATATAGGAATAATACTAGCTAGCTAGCGCTTCTCGGCCTTTTGGCTAAGATCAAGTGTAGGAATAACACTAGCTATAACTTACTGAGTACTACGGTGCACCAGGCATTTTACATATATTATCTCTAATCACTACAGTAACTTTACAAGCATTCTTTATTAGCCTTATTTTAGGTTAACTGAAAACCAGAGCATTTATGAAACTTTTCTAATGTTTCAAGGTAGTAAGAAGTTGTAGCAGACATATATTATGTCATCTGCCTACCCACATTCCTCTAAGGGGTATTATTTTACCCTGTTCAGGGGTAGTAGTCATTCTTTATACTATATGATCCTACCCCTCTGTCTCTGCCAAGTAAATGAAAGGTACTATATTGACCTAAGAACCCACAATTTATATGTTAGTCAATGCTCTATGACTAACCTAAATGTTGATGTGAACCAATCAGGTTCTCTCTCCTTTTTCATATGAACTTTGCCAGTGGTGGGTTATCTCTAACAGTCACCATTTCCTTTAACCAGTTAAGTGTTGGGAAAAACAAAAAGCCAAGAAGTTCTAAACGGTCAGATTCTTGAGAACAAGTGACAAAGGACTATAGTTTTCAACCCTCTGCCCCATTTCTTTGTAAATGCACCAATTCTTATTTAAGTAAGAAAAAGAGCCTAATTGGAAGTGCTGTAAGTAAGGAACAAAACAATAACTTCTATAAAATTTTTCTATATCTTTATTAGATCTCAAATATTTATGAGACCAGAGGAAACAGGAAAAAGAGCCACTATTTGTTTAAAATTTCCCTGCTTGGAATTGGTTAACTTTGAAGGATTTAAACAGTTTCGACAGTCCCTTATCTTACTAGAAGGAGCTCAAGTCAACAGAAGCCCTGAACAAAAATGCGTTCATTTCCTTTAATTATACTAATGTAGTCATTTATTCAATGAATATTTGGTGAAATAGATATTTAAAGGAAGCATCTGTTTGTTTGTTTGTTCATTTCACCCTTTTCCACTACTGGGTATTTACCCAAAGCAAGCAATAAGACAAATTCAAAAAAGATATACACACCTCTATGGTTATTGCAGCATTATTTACAACAGCCAGATATGGAAATGGCCCAAGCACCAATCAACAGGTGAATGGATAAAAAAGATGTGGTATATACATACAATGCAATGTTACTCAGCCTTAAAAAAGAACGAGATCTTGCCATTTGTAACAACATGGATGAAAGTAAAAGGTCAAATGCTAAGCAAAGTAAGTCAGAAAAAGACAAATATCTTATGATTTCACTGACATGTGGAATCTAAAAACAACAACAATAATAAAACAAATGAACAAACAAACAAACAAACAAACAGACTCTTTAATACAGAGAACTGGTGGTTGCCAGATGGGAAGAGGGAGAGTGGCGTGGGCAAAACAGATAAAAGAAATTAAGAGGTACAAACTTCCAGTTATCAAATAAATAAATCCATTGAGGTAAAAAGTACAGCATAGGGAAATATAATCAATAATATTTTAATACTGTTGTATGGTGACATGTGGTGACTCCACATCTGGGTGAGCACTGGGTAGTGTACAGAATTGTTGAATCATTATGTTGAATACCTAAAACTGATAAAATATTCTATGTTAATTATACTTTAAAACTCAAATACAAAAGAAAAACCCTCAAATACATAGACAAGTAATTTGAACAAACTGGTGTTCTGTCAACTATTCCACTCTATTACAAACTATAAAATAAAATTAGGAAAAAAAAATATGCAAGACAGTGACAGTGACAGAGGTACCTTTGGAATCACATTCAGAGTGTATTCCTGTTCTTTTTTTTGCAAGGGTTGGGAGAGAGGTGACACTTTCCTTTAAATATCCTCATGGAACTGTCACAAGGACAGACACATGACAGCAAGATGAAGTAGTGTGGGATCCTGGATTGGATCCTGAAGCAGAAAAAGAATATTAGTGGGGAAAACTGGAGAAATTTATATAATGTCTATAGCTTAACAAATAGTATTTTATTGGTGTTAATTTCCTGATTTTGAAAACTGTACTGGGCTTAAGTTATATGTTCACATTAAGGGAAGCTGGGTAAAGGGTATACAGGAACTGTCTGTACTATTTTATAACATTTTAAAGTCCAAATTGTTTCAAAATAAAAATGTTAAAACAATAAATACTTTTATTGACAGCAAATCTTTATTTTTTAAAGTATAGAACTATCGACAACAGAAGAGAAAAAAATTAGTGCAGAACAAAGGCTGGTGAAAAGGTCAGTAATCTATTTGGGTAATAAGTTTCTGGCAAGGGGAAGGGTTGATTAAAAAAAACATGGTATGACTTTAAGTAAATATGAGACTGTTTTCCCTTACAGTTCATAAATGGCTTCTAAAGGCAATTCAAAAGGACGAGTTCTAAAAATATTTTTTGCAATGACAGCATTGTTGGATTTGTGTAAAGAATGGCTACATTGAAGAATAGCAGTCATTTAAACAGTGTACTTACAGTATATTTATTTTCAAAAAAAATCACTCTTCATTACCTTCTGGTCACACCTCAGGGTGTTAAAGCCATTTCTGTGCACTCAGTAAGTAAAAGAAAAGTTCACTGAATGCAATAATTTATCATGTCTCCTCCTGCTTTCTAATGTAGGGGACCAAGTCAGCTTTTAGACTTCTCTTCTGTTATGGACCATCTTGTTTTACCTTGCTGAGCTTGTGAGCAAATTATTACTCTTTAGCAGAAATTTGCTATTCTTTGGTGGGGGGGGTGTAGTGGCAGGGGGAAGGAAAATACAAAGAGAAACAGAGTGACAGAGAGCAGCCACAGGCAGTGTGGTCAACAAGGTCAGTTCTCCCGGCCATGCCTCTGTCGGTCTCACAATGTATTCTCTCTAGATCAACACTGAGCGTCGACTGGACACATTCACCTATCGGTTGGTCATGACATCTGCAGCGTTTTATGGAGAATTTGTAACTCAGAATCTTATCCATGAGCTAATAAGCTCAGATATTCATTCATTAGAATTTGCGTTAGAAGGCCTTTGAGCCACATAGCCAAAAAATAAAAGAAAATAATATATAAAATTATATAAATATTCAAAAACAATTATATAAATATTCATTATCCAAATAGGTACTATGCCCATGTCGTAACAAAACAGAAGCATTTTATTTATTTATTTCCCTAACGAAGGAACGTGGTATAGGATATAGGCCTACACCTTAGAATCAATGTTCTAATTTTTGTCACTCTTCTTTTTGCCACTTCATTTGCCCACATTTTGCCCCTCTTGCTTATAAAACACATGTAATAACACTGTTACCTTCCAGGGGACTTATGTAAATTAATGAATATGGCTGTAAAACATTTTGCAAACATGAAGTGTTACATAATTACTTATTCCTTGACTGTGCTCATTATATTACCCACTTTGAACCTTAATATTTGCTTATAACTCTACACTGCAGATTTCCCCAAGGAAGAAATTCCAACTTTACTTGCCTGTGGCTTTATAGACATTTCTTTATATAAGCAAAGTCCCAATTCAATAGGACGCAGAACCATGAACAAACAGTACTAGCTAAAAACCAAGTACTATTCACAGATGCTCTCAGCCTGTGAATGCACAAAATGCACCCTAGTCACAGTTAGGCACATTCACTCAGCTTCCCAGTTGGGGACTATAACAGAAATAACTCAGAGTTAGAGAGTAAAAATTAAAAGTTCACAGTATAATCTAGTGACTCTCAAACTCTCTGCTTAAACGGAAGACCATATTTTCTCATTATCCAAAGGACAGAATCCTATGTGGGCTAAAAAAAAAAAAATTTATATCTGAACAATATTTGGGTAATTTAGCCTGTTGCTCTAGCTTTACACATTTTATCAATGAACCACTTTGCACTACTGGTACTCATGCTCTATCTTAGCCCACCTGAAACTATCACCAACCTGAAAACACAGTGTCATACTAAAAATTACTAAGATAATTAAATGAGACAGTACATGAAATATTCTGCACAGTATCTGTTATATGCAGTAAACACTCAATAAACAGTACTTGCAAGAAATGACAATTAATAATTAATTCTGACAAATCAGTTGATGTCCAATGAAAATGATATTATGGAAAACTTAGAGAAATATCAGTATTTTTACTTGCACATTAAACCCATGACAAAGAGAGGCACCTGGGTGGCTCAGTGGGTTAAGCCTCTGCCTTCAGTTCAGGTCATGATCTCAAGGTCCTGAGATCAAGCCCCGTATTGGGCTTTCTGCTAGGCAGGGAGCCTGCTTCCCCCTCTCTCTCTGCTTACTTGTGATCTCTCTGTCTCTGTCAAATAAATAAATAAAATATTAAAAGAAGAAGAAACCCATGACAAAGAAACACAGTTTGATAAATATTTAGCCCATATTTGGATAATAAAAAATTCATCACAAAATGAAAGATGGTAGCTACATTTGCAGTGAGCTACACTTGTGGTGAATCACTATGTTCTCCTCATGAAATTAATACAACATTGTGTACCAACTATGCTCAAAAAATTTTTTAAACTTCATCACAATGAGAGTAACAAGATTAAGAAAACAAATACTTTTGATGTAACAATTTTATATGTCAATATATTATAAAATATAACACAGAAACCATCCCATTTTACTGTAAAAATCTAATGGCAAAATGCTATGCATCGCCCTCAAAAGCTTCCAGTGAAAGAGTGACTAACACACTAGGATGGTAAATAAGAAAACTCTCCTTTGATTGGATTACACTCAGATTACATAAAGGAAGGATGAATATTATGGTAAATCAGTAAGCAATCTATAGAAATGGGTCAGTGTGAAACAAATGGTTTGTTTTCTAATACTGTAACTTGGAACAATTTGTGATTAAAAGAAAATAGTCCAACTCCACTATAATAGATTCAGATCTAAAACAACAAAAAAATATGATTGAGTGCAAAGCATATTGTTCAATGAGGCTGAGGGGTTAGCTATGACTCAGGACTGGAGAGCTGTCACCATAACGATCACAAGTATGTAGGATAAAATAGTAGAACAACTGTAAGTGCCACAACTCCTAGGGCATCAGCGAGTTCACACAAGAGAAAAACTATACATGTACTGAATGTGGAAAACACTCAAAAAGATTAAGACTGCTTGCATACCCAAAACTTCATACTGGAGAGAAACTATGTCTGTACTGAATGTTGGCAGGCCTTCAGACAGAAGTTGGAGTTGATTACTCATCAGAAGATTCATACTGCAGAGAAACCTCATGGAAATAGTATCTGTGGGAAATCTTTCGCTAGGGAAATCACATCCTCAAGTGCATCAGTTAATTTATACAGCAGAAAAACCTCTATATGAACTAATTTATGGGAAGGCCTTCACTCACTGCCATGACTAACGTGCAGAAACCTCCGATGCTCAGACTTAGATTCTCCATGTAGTGACCATGCTAAGGGCTCTGTCTCGTGACCCCGACAGCCAGATATCAGGCATCGTGTCACCAGAATATTCATACATGAGAGAAAAAGCATTTGTTGTTTGAAAGTGATAAAGCCTTCTCACAAGAATCAGATCTAATTATAAAATCCATGCTGCAGAGATCCGTATGAATTGTGTTATATGTGAGAAAGCCTTCAACAAGAAGTTTCTCATTCATACGAAAGACAGCTCCTTCCTGAGAGGACCTCCAACAAATGCCCAGCAAAAGGAACCTTTCCTTGTTTATACCAGTGTCCCTGAGCATCAATCACACCTTTCTACTGACAGCTGAACACATTGGGAAAAGCCTTCCTAGAGAATGTACTAAAATTTGCATTTCTTTAAATATTATCAAGCTTATCACTGGCAAATTATAGTTCTTCATCTAGGAACTACTTGTTCCAAACTCTTACCTTTTTCTCATGGATTTTCTTGAATTGATTTGTACAATTATTAACACATATGGATATTAACCACTTACTTGTTATGCATTACAAAAATTTTTTTCCAGCTTTCATTATCTTATCATTTACAATAAGGATGATATTGACTCAGCAAAGTTAGAAATAACAGACTTCCTCCAAGAAAGTTAAAAATACCTAATATGCCGGGGCACCTAGGTGTCCTAAGCAACCTAGTTCTGGTCCCTAAGCAACCAACTCTTGGTTTCAGCTCAGGTTGTGATCTCAGGGTGGTGGGATGGAGAACCGCCTTGGGGTCAGGGCTCAGTACAGAATCTGCTTGGGATTCTCTCTCTCTCCCTCTCCCTCTGCCCCTCCCCACTGCTTTGCATGCATGTGCTCGCTCTATAAAATAAATATTTAAAAAAAGGTAGCTAATGCAAATTCTAGTGAAATTAATAAAAATCAGTAAACCAACTATATTTTAAACTTAAGTATGCTGTCCTACCCAATAGAATCTATAACATATTTTCAGGCAAAAAAATTAGATAGATAACATAGATCAAAAATCCTATGAGAGTTCAGAGAACCTTAAGTAACCAAATTTAAAAGCATGTCTTTGTCATGTAGGGGAAATCTGCCTAATTATATGAGGTAAATATTCTTTCTGTGTAGTGAGTTTATTGAATTTGTAAAGAGGAAAATGGTGATGACATACCCACTAAATGTGAGCTATATTCTTAATATAGCTTAATATATTCTTTTTACTGAAGTCTCACTTCCTGAGTGTTAATTGAACTGGCTTCAAAGCATCTGGCAGGTATCGCCTCAGATGACCAAAGAAGACCATCTCCTGGAGTGGGGAAGCCTGGGGAGCTGCCACCACTTTTCGCTCTGAATACAGCTCCACAGAGCCAGCCGGGACACAGCTGCAGCCCAGCTGTCGGCTTGGATTTCCTATGGCTACACTAAAAACAATCACCCCACCCCAGCTTGATCACATGATAATTAAATTTGAATTACTATAGCTAAGACTCACAATGTTTTAAAATTTGTCAAGAATTGAGAAAGACTATCTAAAGAAAGAATTATATTTGAGGTTGTGTCATCATGTACCCCAACGTACATTTTGTAATCTCGTCTGAGATCAGGTCGACAAAAGGGCTGATCAGATTTTGTGGAGAAGATAAATGTTACGCTGGCCAATTGAAGAAGGAGAGAAATCTATTATTAAGGCCTATTATTGACATAAATGCCATTAACAGAGCGATCATCATACTGACACTCAGAAAAACGTACAGCTCACCAGACCATAAGATCTCAAGAGCAGGGAACAAGAGATGACCAGTTTTTCTAACATCAGCCCAAGCACATGTGGAACACATAACAGGTACTCAATAAATGTGTTCTGAATGAATGAGAAAGGACACTGGCAGGATAAGTTGCATAATAGTTAAATCTAACTAGGTGACAATAGTGATGATGGCCTGATGATTTAATTCTTTTTGGGATACAGAGAAAATAAGAAGTAGAATATTCCTAATTTCCCTAGACTCTGTCCTTTCTGGCCATGACTCTCAGAATGAGTGCTCAGCAACTTCCTGATTATAAAGAGGAAAAGTGCTGATATCTGCTCTGGAACACAATCAGGAGGAAAAGGCAGAAAGCCTTCAGAGTTAACCAGAAGCACCTCTTTGAGGACTAGGAAGCAAATACTACCCACAACAAAAATCTCCAGTAGATTCAGGCTTACTTTCAATAGTGATGTGTCCTTCAGTATATGTATTTTTAAAGATGCGGAACCTTGCTGGAAGCCTCTGACCTGGTGCCGGATACCCCACTTACTTTGTCGAAGCTGTACTGAGTACAGGAGTTGTAACATAATCTCTGGAAGGCCAGACACTCATTTATGTAAATTATATCAGAGAAGGAGGGGACATAATCAAGATACTTATTTTACTAGCACTTTTCTCCTGGTCAGAGAAAATGCTGGGTCTACCCTATGGGAGCACTGGCATTGTAACCTTTCATTATTATTCCCCAATGTGGCCTTATAAATGGGGAACTATGGGATCCCCAGGACACTCTTGATTCAGTTTGAAATTGTGTCCATGTGCATGGCTGGAGATGGTGCCATGTGCTAGGCTCTTGGGAGACATGGAAACAGAACAGATACTCCAAGATGGTGATAGGGTCTATCCTGTGATTAAGATGGGTGGACAGGGAGCGCAGGCTATAGACAGACACACTGAATCATGGGATTCCTTAATCTCAGCCAAGGGAGAGGATGTGGACGTGTACTGTGCATCAGAAAAAAGAAAGATGGAACTGAGAAGATAGCAAGCAAGATCTCCGAAGAAGGCAGTTGAGATTGGGACTTAATGAATTATGGAAGACCGCTGTTAAGTGGGGTTGAAAATGTAAAAATGCAATGGAAAGAAAGGCTTCGGAGACTACGATTTAATGAGTATAATGTTATCCTAGGATTTCTAACTGCGAATGCTCACTGTATTTCCCGTATGAGGTTATGCTGTGGATAGGTTATCCTTCAAGAATCAACCCCCCAGGGCGCCTGGGTGGCTCAGTGGGTTAAAGCCTCTGCCTTCAGCTCAGGTCATGATCTCAGGGTCCTGGGATAGAGGACCGCATCAGGCTCTCTGCTCAGTGAGGAGCCTGCTTCCCCATCTCTCTCTATCTGCCTCTCTGCCTACTTGTGATTTCTGTCTGTCAAATAAATAAATAAATAATCTTAAAAAAAAAAAAAAAAAAAAGAATCAGCCCCCCAAAGGCTCAGATAACTATTCCTTAAAAGGCAGTCCCACGTGCAGTGCTCTATCAGCCACTGGAGCCCAGCACAGAACCTACTATGTGCAGGCAGGAAGGGGGAAGATAGCCTAGTGAGGCCAGCTAGTTAGCCATAGCGGGGCTTGAGGGTAACCTATAAAAACACATGCCCAAACAATGAGCAACGGGGCCTCAGAGACAGGGAGGAGGATCACACAGGTAACCTAACTTGAGGGCCTGGAAGGTACACAATAAGTCACAAATCAAAGGCTTAATAAGGTCGTTAATACTTATCACCCCAGGTGACCATCTGCTTTCAGTCTGTAGTGGGATGTAATTACTCCCTTCTTGCTAGCAGCCATTTCAGGAGACCCCAGGGGCACCTCTGGCCACCTGCCCAAGGTGGTCCTTCCCCTTTTGTCTTTTGGCTGGAATGGAGAGGCACACTGGGGTAAAGGAAATGGTTTGGTGAACATGACTGGATTTGCAGTTTAACCAAAACCAAAGTACTTAGAAGAATGGCATTGTAGTGGGGCTGTGCTGTATTTACTTCTCAGAAAAGAATGAACTGCTGCACATTTGATATGGGAAGAGAAGCCTTGTAAGCAGACACCTACGCACCAAGAGCAAATAACAGTTTAAGATGGATGAACTAAAAAGACACGCAACAGCACAACCACATGAGAGTTTTGTGTATGTAAATTTGCTTGCTTTTTAAACCACTGATATCCTGTTTCTGAAAATTTATTCCTACCCCCTATTCTCCTCTAATAGAACCCAATCAGTTTCTGACAGCTCTTTCCCAAACAGCTGTCTTTCATTTAATTTCATTTAGTGTGCAAACCGTTTCAAGTTGCATGCACAAGCACACTGTGAAGAATTCATTTTCTCTAGTTTCCTGGCGACGATAAAAGAATTTAATAATAAAAAAAAAAAAGTTGAACTTTGGCCTGAAATGTTGCTGTCCTGCCGAAATGGTGAATTATACAAGTGGAAGTGATCCAAAGGTTATTTGGTCCACCCCCTACCATGCAAAAAGAGCCTAAACAGATCCTTTCGTGTAATTATCTTACTTGTCCTTTTAAAATCTTGTAAGAAAAATTCTACATTCTCACTAAATAAATTTGGTCCAGACCTTGATAATTTGAAGAATGAACTTCCCTAGGGATCAGTGCAAGGGGGAAAGAAAGGATATAGGACTCACAAACTGGAGCGAGTCAGAATATAGAGTTTAAAAAGCAAGTATGATACTAGAGTACTTTTACAGGAAAGTATCAGGGAAGAAATTTGTTTAAAAAGCTGAGTTCTGGGGCGCCTGGGTGGCTCAGTGGGTTAAGCCGCTGCCTTCGGCTCAGGTCATGATCCCGGGGTCCTGGGATCGAGCCCCGCATCGGGCTCTCTGCTCGGCAGGGAGCCTGCTTCCTCCTCTCTCTCTGCCTGCCTCTCTGCCTGCTTGTCATCTCTCTCTGTCAAATACATAAATAAAATCTTTAAAAAAAAAAAAAAAAAAAAAAAAAAAAAGCTGAGTTCTTAGAAGAGAGAAACAAATAGTGCCCAACAGTTTAGAGCACAGTCTACAGAGTTTTATGCCCATGGATTCAAATTCTACCCATGCTATTCTAAGACATGGTTCTCTTGTCTCCAAAACAGAGGTTAACCACAACATTTATTGAGCTCATACCACCTTTTGGGCAGTATTGTGAGTGTTTTACACGTATTAATTTATAGAAAAATGCTATCATAGTGTTGTATAGATTAAATAAAACAATATAAAGCAATTGGTACAATCGTTGTGTTCAGTAAGTAGGAATAATCATTATTTCAGCTTTCGTTCATGAAAATCTAAACTGATCATCAATAAGACTTTGGCACCCAAAGACCTAAAAAAAAGAACTAAAACAAGTTAACACCACTTTGCTCCCCCCTTCCACTCCGCCCACCCCCGGCTACTTCCCCTCTATATCCAGTATAGGAAACAACCTCGAGACAGGCATGAGAAAGGAAGGAAATTCAGCTTCGTCCTTTCGCCTGAGTAATAATGGTAAGAAAAAGGGATTATGGATAGTATGAACACCTTCCGACTTCTTCCAACCAGTTAAGAATCTCCTTATCCTCCACTTTTCACTCCAGTCATGCTCCTTGAAACATTCTGAGTTTCTAACCCACCAGGATCTTGAATGCCTCAAGGGTACTTCAAAGAAGCGGTCTGCTGTCCCTTGTACAGTTTTGCCCCTATCTTAAACTTCAACCTGACAGAGAAGATATGCTAAACTTAACTTTCCCAGTTTCAGGGGTTCCTGAATGTGACAGTTTTGGGAAATGGCAAATGTCTAGTTATGAACTTTAGCAGAACTGGGGAAATCTATTAATAATACTTCAGTCTTAGCATCTCTCCAGGCACTAAAATCAGATTTCTCTGTTCAGTTCAAGCACAACTTGAACTCAAGGGTGACTATGAAGTCACTTGTCCAAGAGATTTTTCCATATTTGGGGGAGAAATATTTAGTGCAGAGAAGAATGGTTTGTCTCAGATTGAGACAAACTAATAGGGGAAAATAAATGAGAAAACTGATTATTCCTTGCTAAAGGAAATAATTTGAAAATTTTAAAGCATAATTTCCCTGAGAGCGAAAACCGGCAAACTTTGGTATGAGTTATTTAAGAAGTTTATAAAATTACTTAATTATTATTTTCTGAAGATTTTTTATCTAAAATATTGTGTTAGAAGAGGAGGATGGATGATATCTCAAGATTTTATTTAACTCCAAGATGCTGTGATAATTCAAATGTTTTTCTAGCATAAAACTTTTTTTTTTTAGAAATTCAAGTGAGGGCGCCTGGGTGGCTCAGTGGGTTTAGCCGCTGCCTTTGGCTCAGGTCATGATCTCAGGGTCCTGGGATCGAGTCCCACGTCGGGTTCTCTGCTTGGAAGGAAACCTGCTTCTCTCTCTCTCTCTCTCTCTCTCTGCCTGCCTCTCCATCTACTTGTGATCTCTCTCTGTCAAATAAAGAAATAAAAATCTTTTTTTTTTTGTAAAGATTTTATTTATTTGACAGATAGAGATCAGAAGTATGCAGAGAGAGAGAGAGAGGAGGAAGCAGGCTCTCCGCGGAGCGGACAGCCCGATGCGGGGCTCGATCCCAGGACCCTGGGATCATGACCCGAGCCGAAGGCAGAGGCTTTAACCCACTGAGCCACCCAGGCGCCCCAAGAAATAAAAATCTTTAAAAAAAAAAAAAAAGAAGAAATTCAAGTGAACAAATGGACATTATTCAACGTACCCACTCCTACTACTTTTAAAGCCTGAATAATCTATTATAGTTTAATTAAAATAGATCACCGATTTATTCAGGGTTCATACTGCTTTGAAGACTGGAAAAGAAAATTTTTTAAAAATATGCCATCTCGCCAGGGAGCTGCTGAAAGCAACAACTATAAGGTTAGGCAGGGATTCAAAGGAGCTAAATTTAGAGCTTGCTATCACTTGAACTGGGCACAAAGACTAAGAGGCAGAGGGAAAGTTGCTGGTGAGTGGGAGCAATGCATACAAGAGTTGATTAAGATGAACAGTTTAAATGTGGCTGAAACTGAAGCCTTGGTACAGAATTCTCTCCATGTATGCCAATACTTGGCAGGCAATGACTACAGGGACATTCAATTTGACAAGAGGTTAAAACATAATCTTTTTTAAAAGAGAAGACCAGCAAAGACATTGGTGATGCCACTGTCCTGTGTTATCAAGTACTACCACCCGCTCTTTTCCGTCCAGCCCATATTGCCATCACTAGCAAGTACGCCAGAGCCAGACACCACATTCAGAACCATGGCTCCTTGCTGTCTATACTCGAGGCCCCAAATAACTGGTTTCTTTATCCAATCACCCTGAATTGTCTAGCAACTACAGCAAAGGATCCCTGGGCACTCCCTGGGGAAATGCATTGGGAATTTCAGTGGAAAGGAACTGTCCACCAGCAAAGAGTTTACCTTCTCATTCTCCCAAGCCCAATATTTCTCTCAGGAAACTTTGCTTCCTATTACATAATGCTTTGAGTAGGACACTCATACTTCTCACTAGCACCATGCCAGAACATTCAAGAAAGAAAACCTACTTCAATTCCATGTTTATAAAAAAAAAAGAGGATATGTATGAATTCATACCATAAGCTGGGCTCACAGACACATTATAAAAGTCATATTCAACCTGTCTGTATTTTATCAAGCCATGAATCATTTCTACACTGACCCCCCCCAAGATTCTTGTGCTCTGGCCAAGGAGCATTTTAAGTGTGTGGCCATCAAGTGCCATGAATAACAAAGAATGCAGGAAAAGCAGTTTCTAAATCAAATCCGTACTCTTGAAAATAAACACATTTTCAAATGATGTAATTGTAACAATATGCCAGTCTTGGATTGAAAATTAATATAACATTAAAGTTTTGGGTTTTTTTTTTTTAAGAGCAAGAAGGAAGTGTAAACAAAAATGACATCATATTACTCTATCATTTTTTTTTTGTCTGTATGTAATAATACTAGCTGGTGGAAAGTAAAGCGATAAATAGATATACAAAAATAAAGATTAAAGGTCTTCATGGATAAAGCCTAGATTACATTATACTCAAATAGAAATAACCCAAACACAGAAAATCCAAAACCGAAGTAATAGATCTTTAAATACATGTAACAGTTTTATTGAGATATAACTCACCATAAAACTTACCCCCTTAAAGAATTCACTATTATCTAGCATACTCACAGAATTGTATAACCATCATCAGTACCTAGATCCAGAATATTTTTACTACCCCCAAAAGAAACTTTGTAAACTCATTAGCAGTCACTCCCCATTCTTTTGCTCCAGACCCTGACCACCACCAATCTATTTTTTGTCTCTATAGATTTGCTTATTCTGGACACTTCACATAAATGGTACCAGAGGGTATGTAGCTGTTGTGCCTCTTTCACTTAACATAATGTTCATCTATGTTACTGCATCTATCAGTACCTTATTCTTTTTCATTGCCAAATACTATTCCATTGTATGGATATACCTCATTTATTTACACATTCACCAGCTGAGAGACAACATCAGTTGATAAGATATTTGAGCTGTTTCCATCTTTTGGTTATTATGAATAAGGCTACTATGGATATTCATGTGCAAGTTTTTATGTGAACATATTTTCTATTATCATGGCTGTACACCTAGGTGTAGAATTGCTGGGTCATTTGAAAGTGGTTACAGTTTTTTACATACTGTTTTCCAAAGTGGTTACAGTATTTTACATTCCCACTAACATGGTATGAAGGTTTCCATGCCCTTACACCTCATCAACACTTGTTATTGTCTCTCTTTCACAACGTCCTAGTGGTGTGAAGTGGTATCTCATCCCTGTTTTGATGTGTTTTTCACAAATGGCTGTTGAGTATCTTTTCAAGTGCTTACTGATCATCAGTATAACTTCTTTGGAAAGATGTCTATTCAAATCTTTCATCTCTTTTTAATTGGGTTTTTTATATTTTTATCATTGTGTTTCAGGTGTTAATGTTTTCTGGAACATTAGACCTTTATCAGATATAAGATTTGCAACTATATTCTTCTATTCTGTGGGTTGTCATTTTACTTTCTTGATGGTATACTCTGAAGCACAAAAAGTTTTTTATTTTGATGAAACTCAGTTTATTTTTACTTTGGTTTTTGGTGCTTTTGGTGTCATACCTAAGAAACCAGTGCCTAATCCAAGGTTACGAAGATTTACACCTGTTTTCTTTTAAGTCGTATAGCTTTATAGCTTACATCTAGGTATCTGATCCACTTGATATATGGTATGTAATAGGGGCTAATTTTATTCTTTTGCATGTGGATGTCCAGTTGCCCCAGAGCTATTTATTGAAGAGACTAATTGTTCCTCCATTGGAAAAATTTTTCTCCATCTGGCACTCTGTTTTCCAGCCTTTCACATATGCAAAAATAGTAAGTAAACAAAAAAGTTTATTTAAAGGTGATCTGCCACATTGGCATTGTTGAAGTTTTCCTTTGTTGTTATCAGATTTGCATTGCCTCTGGCTGCCTCTGGCTAAATATATTTATTATTATATCATTTATAATAATATAATATTAATAAATATATTTATTATATTATTAGAATGCTTGTCAAAATTCAATTGCTCATAAATGAAAGAGTTTACTTCTATATTCTCAATTTTAATTCACAGATCTATATTTCTGTCCTACACCAGCACCACACTAGCTAGATTACTATAGCCTTGTAGTAAGTTTTGAAATTAGAAAGCCCGAGTCCCTCCAACTTTGTTGTTCTTTTGAAGATTGTTTTGGCTGTCTGGGTCCCAGTGAACTTCAGGGTCAGCTGGGTTTTGACAGGGATTATGTTGAAACTGTAGATCAATTTGGGGAGTATTCCCATCTTAACAATATTGAGTCTTCTGATCCGTACTCATGAGATATCTTCCCATTTACTTAGGCTTCTTTAATTTCTTTCAACAATGTTTTATAGTTTTCAGTGTATAAATCCTACCTTTTTTTGGTTAAACTATTCCTAAATATTGTATTCTTTTTGATGCTCAAAGTATTAGGCTTTAGTGTCTCTTGTAACTTTCTTGAATCATCAAGGTAAAAAATAATTCTATCCAGAGTCAAGCATGTTCAGACCAATCCTGGATGTTATAAACATGGGGAAGGAGATAGTATGGATCTATCATGAGGCAGTAGAAGGGAACAGAATGCAGACTGGAATCAAGTAAGATAGGTTCAAACTAAACCTTCATCACTTAAAAACTACAGAACGCTGGGAAATTTGTTTTTCTTCTCTAGCCTCCACTTTCCCTTTTATCAAATTAAGAAAATATCTACCTTGTACATTTTATATAGATTAGAAACAATATACCAGACATAAACTTCTTAAGGGCTTTGTCTCATTCACTGACCATATATCTTTAGAGCCTAGATCAATGTCTGAGGCATAGAAAGTACTCAAATATTTGCAAACCAAATTTTTAAAATGCCGGACATGGCATCTAGCAAAAATAAGAACTTAATAAATGACAGCAATAGTTATTATCATCAGTATTATCAACATTAGTATAAATGACCTAATGCTCCAATGAAGTGAGTAAACCAAATTATGCCAGTACCACAGCCTGAAGAAAGTAGAAGAACAAATATATTTAGCCAGAGGTAATGCAAATCTGACAACAACAAAGGAAAACTTCAACAATGCCAATGTAGCAGATCAGATCACCTTTAAATTAACTTTTTTGCTTACTTTCTATTTTTGCATAAGGAAAACACAGTGCCAGATGGGGGAAATACACCAGAATAGCTGAAAAAAAAAAAAAAAAAACTACCATGTCTATACCAGTTATAATTACAAAAGTACATTAACAGAGCTAAGGCGGCACTCTGATTTTTCAAAAATAAAATGGAATGTTCCTTAGATCCTCATTTTCTATAAAGTACATTGTTTCAAAAAGAGTGAAAGAAAAGTAGAAAAGATGAAAAGACAAAGAACCCTACAAATATGCCAAGCTAGAAACCTCAGTTTGGGGGTTCTTAGAGTTTTTCAAAACTACATAGGAACATCTGTAAAAATAGGACAAAAGGACAAAAACTAATGTTTAAACCAAAATTCAAGTCCAGTTGCCATGTGCAGATTCTAAAAATGCCTTCCGATGTTTCAACAGACTGTGCTTTTTCATTTCCCGTAGTTCTATCTCCTAAGAAGAGGGAGCCACTGTTTTGCATTTAAGACATGGCATTCAGAAAGATTCTACACTCTGACCTTGGTGCTCCTCATTACTAATTAATTGGTTTGAAAACCAATTTTTTCCATTTCTATTTCATTCTCATAGCTGCAAATCAAAGGAAGATGATTCTACAAACTGTCACAGATAGACTAAAGAAATAATAAGATCTTTTAGAGTGTCAAATAAATAAAAACTATATAATCCTATCATTAACATTGCTAACCCCTACTCCTATGCTTTTAAAAAGCTGCTTATTTCATCAAACAAAAGTAGCTGCTCTCATTGATAGGGAGGATTTCCCCAAAGAAACCACTGTTAACTGTTTCTTATTAACAACCTGAAATTTTCCATGCATAGGCAAGTATACTCAATCATACATACACAAAAAAAAATTTCGATTCTATTGACAACTACAAACCATCTCCTTTAATATAAAATAAAACTATACATGTATCTAAATATTTTATTATCAGTATATCACTATAATATAGTAATCAGAGAATTTAGGTGCTTGAAGCAACCCTGGGAAGCATTTATCAATCTCATTTTATAGTTCAGGAAACTGAAATCCGGTTAATTAAAAGTAACTTGTCCAAAGTTAGTTTTAACCAGAGCTATTCCTAATTGACCGCTTGGAAGTTCTGGTATTTTGTTCACTGCATAAATTTAAAGATATTATTATCCCCTAATCGACCTTAGAACATCCTTCTTGACTGGGAAAAAAAAAAATTCTGAAGTGTTTAAAGTGAAGAAGACACACACTGTTAGTCTCTCCCACAGTTTTAACCTTTCACTGTACTAGAGGGGTATTTCATTTAGTTTCATCCAAAACAACACTTCTGCCTCCTGGGCAGATTCAACAGCCCTATTCACATCTGTAGTCTTAAGTAAACAAGTTAAAATAAAGTGCAAACCTTACAAATTTAGCTAACTCCCATGCAAGCATAGTAAAATGATGGATTTGGCTTTCCTTGAACACCAAAGAATTCAGAGAACAGACAGGCCCCAGCCTTTGTCATGCGTAATAAATGAATAAAGATATCTCATTAGGAAGCTCAAGAGAGCAAGTTCTTGGTTTCATGAGTGAATGAGATATATGGTGGATTCCTTGTAATCCACTTAGAAAAATCACATGGGGCAGTATTCACCCAATCGGTATGTGAACAGAGACAAGACGTCAACAGTCTAAAACCTTATTCCAAAAGCCCCTGTGTTTAGAGCAAGACTCAGCGGAGATGAAAAGTCCTTTACTGAATGAATGCTGGTTGAATATGCAGTGAAGTAGGTAGATTAGATAATCCTGTTTTGGCTACGCTATGTGACCACAAGCCTATCTTCTAAATGCTTTGTTTCTCAGTTTACCTGCTTTGCTCATTGTACAGAATACAAAAGTATTTAGTACTGGTTTGGGAAGAGGCATGGGTTTCAGAGACTTTGGACAAACAAGTCTTGCTCAATGAACCATAGAACTTACTCTGCTTTTCGACTTCTTTTAATTTAAAAAAAAAAACAAAAAACAAAAAACAAAGAGCCTAGAACCAGTTGTGCGCCTTCCCTCATGTCTTTGCAAGGTTCTATAGAAGCCAGAATCTCTGTCCTCTATTATATAATCTTGTCGTTGACTTTTAAACCCTTCAGAATCACACAGAAATAGAAACTGCCCCTTAAGCCTGACCTGGCACTAAATACTAAAACTTCTGTAGATTGTTAGCAGTAAAAATGCCAAATAAAAATCTCCCAGATACACTCTCTCACCCTGTGTATGTTGTTACCTTGAGTTTCTGGGATTTGTCTCCAACATAAACAGTCCTATTGTCACACTGAAGGAGGTTACCTCAGCCCTTCTGAAAACTGGGACTGCGTGAGTTCCAGTTTCTAAAACAAAGACAAAAAGATGGGCCCGACAAGCGACAACTAGTACCTACCACTAGCACCAACAACTAGTACTGACAACCAATACCAACAAATGCAAACTCCTGCTTCTGAGGGGGTGCAAAATATACTGAACTTGCAAAATGTCCCTGTATTTTTAGTTGTAATTAATTGTATTTTTCAACCACAAAGCATCTTTCTTTTGAGAAGTTATTTGATACTAATGCCTTTAATTAACTGCTTTCTAAAAATTTGTTTGCTCCTTATCTGAAGTTATTTGTCAGAAGTCAGTAATATATTTTCTTCTCCTTTATCCTAGTTGGGGCAAGGACCCTTCCTTCAGCCTGTCCTCTAAGGATCTAGAAAAGCTTCCCTTCCTCAACTGGTACTAAAAATTTTAAATTAACCATGCACCATGTACCTTGGAGAAAATAAAACGAAGAGTTACTACAGGTTGGGGATGAAGACATAAAACATTGTAAAATAGCAGTCCTAGAAACCCACACTGTATTCATAGGAGGAATAGTTTAGAATCTCAGTGATTGGCATCTGATAACCAAGTATCTTTTCTTGCTTTTGTTCTTCACCTCCTGGTTGCCTAACTCGGGGCTACTTGTATTTTTTTAATCACCATATTCTCCATGGCAGGAAGAAAAACTCAACAGATTGAAACCCAATGTGGTCATTTACATCCTAGTTGCTCTCCTAAAAAGTTTGCTGGAAATAGAGATTGACACTATTAGGTTGATTCACACGAGGTTCTGAATTATACAAGGAATTCATTTAATTGTTTTATGAATTATTCTTTATAAGTCAATAAAATAAGATGCTATAGTTCTCTCCCCTGAGTGTAACACTGAACCCTAAACAGCTCAAAAGATATGCATCAATATAGGAAAAAAAAGAGTTCTGATGGGGGTCAGGATCTGAGCAGAGACCCTGCATATCTCTTTGCTAGCAGAATGCCCTAAGGAAGCCACTGACCCTTTCTGGGCTCAGTTCACTCTTTGCAAAGTGGTAGGCATGGGTCAAATGATCTCCAAAGCTCTAGAAGTTTATGAAAAATAATGAATTATTTTTAGCTAATTAAATATCCATAGACCCTTTGACGCAGGTCATCTCACATTAAAATTATTCATAAATATTAGGAAAAAATAAGTCAGGCACAATGGAGGGACGAGAGCCCAGTGCCTACACTGAGTAAATAGAGGAACTAAGTACCACAGTAGTTTACCAGCCTTGGAACAGGAGCCATAAACCTTTAGACTTTCAGAATTAAACTTCGTACAACAGACCAGAGTTTCACATGTTCCATAGGCAAATAAGTATCCAATATGATTTATAAAATAGTTTGAAAAGCCTTTTTTTTTTCCAATAAAGACATTTGTATTTGATCATTCTCCTCTACAGTTGAGGTCGTTGCAAAACACTTCTATCTCCTCCTTTTCCTATCAAACTCACATATGTTTACAAGGGCCAGCTCTAATCCAAGCATGAACGAGGTCATGAGACAAGAGCCTGATCAGGGAAGAAAGTCAGCAAGAACTTCCCCCACTCTTTGAAATTTTAACTCCTGTCCAGGCACTCCCTCTCACCCCATACTCCCTCATAAAATGTGGTATTTATTTATTTATCTTTGATTCTCCTCAAAGGTGCCTGAAGAAGCCTGTCGAGTGAGCTGCCACCTTCCAGATTTAATCGGTTTCCCTGAGTTGCTGGGCAGCTCTAAAGGCAGAAACCAAAAACTCTTCCGCCCGATTGGGTTTTCTCAATACAAGAGCTGGCATGGTCTCATACAAACTTCATTTAAGCGGAACAATAACAATATTAAGTTCCCTCCTACAACAATGGCTCTAGTGTTATTTGGTTGGGTTGTCACTCCACCTGTCAGCTGCCACAAGAGGACAACGAATTTGCAAATTGACACAGTTTTCTTAAGAATGTTCTTTCTTGTTTTTCTCTTTGGACTCAACATTTCTGTAGCTCCTGTTCTTCAAGGGCATGGGGCTTACTTAAACACAGATTTTTACAACTTAACTGGAAGGGTGCCCTGCTTGCATACGGGGGAACTGCCACAAAGCAGACTTAATTTATGTACTAAGCAGGTGACAGAGCAAGAACAGCAGTCACAATTATGATTTCTTGTCTTACTCAGGCGAAAGGGTTTAAGCAGGTTTATCCAGGGTTACAGACTAGATTGGGGGTCTGGTGAAAGGAAACGGTAGTATCTCTATCCAGTTACAATAACGGAATTTTATATACATCCACAACCTCGATCAATTCAAAGGCATAAAGACCTAAGATGCTTTCACACATCTTTGACCACCACAATTAAATACGGAGAGATTGGAGAATCTGTCCTCTAAATCAGTCAGTATCCTACTGAGTTAGGAGACTCTGAACAATAAAAATCTATGAGTTGTCCTCCCAGAAAAAGGATAAAGAAGTGACAAGCCATTGAGGAGAACAAGGGGACTTTCCCATGTTGGGATTTTTCAGTTTCGGAAAACCAAACCATTAAAAGTATTATACAAATTATCGAAAGATAACAGACTACATAATTAAACAATAAACAATGCTGATGTTTAACAGTCTTTTCACTGCCGTCTCCAAGGTGTCTAGAACAGGCCTGGTACGTAACAGATGTTCAGAAATGTCATCCTCTCTGCCCAGAACCACCCGCCCTCCCCCCAGTAACACCACCACTGCCCCAAGGCTCCTCTCTCGCTTCATTCAGGTCTCTGCTCAAAGGTTTCCTCTTTAAACATGCCTTGCTTGACTCTGTATTCTAGGACCTCCTTATTCTTCTTCGTTTCCCTTACAATATTTACTACAAACACCGTGTATTTATGTGCTTGCTTTTTAATTGTCTGGTAGGTACTGTTCTTGTTCACTGTAAGATCCCCAGCCTCTCAAACAATATCTGGCACATAGTAAGTACTCAATAAATAGTTACCGAATGAACAAACAATTAGACTGGATTACAACCTACAGACTTACTCTATTTCATATTCAGTCAGCCCGCCAATAATTACTGGCTATTCACTAAATGCTGGACACTGGCTAGGAGTAAAGAACCTGTGTTAAGATTAGGCCCCTCTATAAGAAAGTCATGATAACCATTTAATAGGGGATGTGTCATGACACTGTGTATAAGAGATATGTGAGCAAGGAAAAAAGGCATCTAACTCAGACAGCAGAGTTGTCATGCTCTCCCAGTGATGCTACAGTTAGGTTCTGCAAGTAAATAGCACGTGGGAGGACACGGAGCACATAGCCTTAAGATGAAACCACATGTCAGCAGAGAGAAAAGGCAGGAGGTAAGACCAGCACGATGCAGGGGCTTACTTAGCATGAAGGGCCAAAACTAAAGTTAATCCTGAAAGGTGGAAGGAGCCACTGAAGGTTCCAAGCCAAGGTATGACAGGATCGGACTTACATCTTAGGAATAGCCCACTGACAACATCAGGAGACAGAAGTGAAGCAGGAAGTCCAGAGAGAAGCAGTGAAACTAAGACAACCCATCCCAACATCCATTCATTCATTTCTTCAAGAATTTCTTCAGGAATCTGAGTGCCTGCTTAGGCAAGGCTAGGTGCAAGGCTCTCAGAACAGGAAAGAGTAATGGGAATGGAAAAGGGCCAGCTTCAAAGCTGTGGAGTAGGTAAAACATAAAGAACAGGGCGATTGATAGGGACATCTAATGACAGCCACGTGTGTGGTTCAGGTAACTAGGGGGGCAGAGCAGCGCCACTCATCAAAATAAGAAGTGGAGTAGGAAACGGGGTAGGAAAAGTGTGGTGGTAACTTTATTTGGGGGGAAAGTTATATGGGAAGTTTCAAATGATTTGAAGTACTAGTTGAACATTGAATTAGAGATGGCCTTGAGGCAACTGGATATTCATTACTTTCATGAGAACATGAAGGATTCTGATCTTCCTGAGGAGGCTGAAAAAAGCCTTCTGTTCTATGTAACTATGTAAACTCTCAAAAACTTTTATAATGGCACCCCCCTGAGATTCCAAATTTCCCTCTTCTTATCCTCAGGAAAGCAGTCAGATTAGTTAAATGTCTTTATGTTTTCATAAAAATTAAATGTATACCTTTACTAAAAGTTGAACTTGGAGAAATATACATTAAAAGACTAATTTTTCAGAAAAATAACTCTGGATGTTCACACTCAACAATGGAAAGCATGCTACTAATATGTTTATCAAGAGAGAAATCCATAATAAATGATGGAAAATTCGAAGGAGATGAAAGAAAGGAGGAAAACCAATGAGGAAAATGAACATGTGTCCTTGACATTCGTAGCAGGAAGGTGATTTAACTATCAGGCCAGGAAAGCTTCAGCTGATCTTAGATGCGCTATTTGTACATTTATATTCATCATCAGCAAAGGGATATGCCACAGTTTGTACAAATACATTCAAAGCAAAAAATTTAAAGATTAAGAAACATAAGATCAAAGAAGAACATATAGAAAGGAAAATAATGCTAGGAATAAGACCAGTGCACAAATGTATACTGCTTATTCCTCCACAGCCATTAGAGATGCTCCGCAAATTTGGCCCTCACCTTCCTAGTAACTAAAGTAAAGAAGAAAGTACAAACAAGTGTAAGATTCATAAGAGCCACATGATTTTTAAGAAAATGAGTCAGTGCTTCCAAACTCTGAGATCTGAGAAGAATGTCATCTCCAGATCATCTCAGAGATGATGCCACTTGGTATAATAAGTGGCCTTCTCATTAAAAATTCACAGACAGTAGAGCGAACTTCATGTAGCTATTTGCTGTAACATCCATCATTAAAGGCCAGTAACTTAACACTGCTATTCTAGAAATATCATTTCTCAGAAGTAGGTTTTTGAGCAACTGGACAACAGAGAATTTAAAATTCTAATCTCAGGGTGCCTGGGTGGCTCCGTCAGTTATGAGTCTGCCTTTGGCTCAGGTCATGATCCCAGGGTCCCCAGATGGAGCCTGGCATCAGTTTCCCTGCTCAGCAGGGAGCCTGCTTCTCCCTCTCCCTCTGCCCCCTGCCCACGATCACTCTCTCTATCTCTCTCTCTTGATCTCAAATAAATAAAAATAAAATCTTAATTTTTTTTTAAAAAATTCTAATCTCTAAAAGAAACCTAAACACAGATTTTTTTTGTGGTGTAACTTAGAAGCACCACATCCTTTAGCAATAGCTGTAACAGAGGGTAGGGTTAAAGTCCTCTTAAAAAATTAAGGAGTCTGGGGCACCTGGGTGGCTCAGTGGGTTAAAGCCTCTGCCTTCAGCTCCGGTCATGATCCCAGGGTCCTGGGATTGAGCCCCACATTGGGCTCTCTGCTCCACGGGGTGCCTGCTTCCTCCTCTCTCTCTGCCTGCCTCTCTGCCTACTTGTGATCTCTGTCTGCCAAATAAATAAATAAAATCTTAAAAAAAAAAATTAAGAAATCTAATGAAGACATCACATTCTATGCAAATATGGACTTTTTAGAAGATAGGCCATGAAAAATACAGTGTAGTCAGGAAGGACAAAAATAAGCTTTGGAGTTATGTTTGGCTTCAAAACCTGATTCTGTTACTTACAGCTGTATAGCCCAAGAATAATCACTAAACCTTTCAGAGTCTGTTTCCTTTATCTATAATACGCAGGTTGTAATGAGGAATAAATGAGATTATAAATATAAAGTGTTAGTATAGTGTTGAATAAGTGGACATAAGATAAATGAGGGGGTGTGGAGCAAAATACCAAGAGAACTAAGTACAGCAAAAAACAGTACATGTGATAGTGAGGGGAAAGAAATACAGAATCTGTATCGGGCAGGGAAAGACTCCTTCATACTGTAACTAACTGAGTTTGGTGCCAAAAGAGTGCCATTTCTACTAATGGGAGTATATCATGTTCTCCAAGAGTGTTGGTTGAAAATAAGTTGAGAACACAGTTCTAGACCATGATCTTCTTTGCTCCCTTCAGTTGCATACAGTTAGTCAACATTCAATGTTCGTTATGAATAAGAAGAACCTACACATCAAATGACAAAGGCCAATAAAATAACTCACCCATCTATTTTATAAGTAATAAGCACCCACATATCACCTCTGTGTATCATCAAATTTAAGATACAGCCCAAAGCATACAAGATAAATGACTTAATTACAAACCTATACTTGCCAGGGAAAGAGTTTTAATTTAACAAGCAACATAAAAGACAACCAGAGCCTGTTCTCAATAGTAGCCACTCATTTTGTCTTGTGGCAGGTGTACACATGCACTTGAAAAGTAACATCTGCTTTCCTTATTATAGATATTGTCACCTCAGGAAAAAAAAGAGAAGTTCCTGTTTCTCCCACAAAAACTTTAAAAACCAAAACAGCGGGCGCCTGGGTGGCTCAGTGGTTGAGCCGCTGCCTTCGGCTCGGGTCATGATCTCAGGGTCCTGGGATCGAGTCCCGCGTCGGGCTCTCTGCTCAGCAGGGAGCCTGCTTCCTCCTCTCTATCTCTCTCTGCCTGCCTCTCTGCCTACTTGTGATTTCTCTCTGTCAAATAAATAAATAAAATCTTAAAAAAAAAATAAAAAAAATAAAAAAATAAAAAAAAAAAATAAAAACCAAAACAGCGCAACCAGGCATAGTTACCTAGAGGCATTTTTCTTCCTTACAGGCATCTTGCTTATGAATCACAACACTTAAATATTTTATTTCTGTTTTCCTTCAATTAACCATTTTTGCCTAACCTATTTTCCCATCACCTCTTCTAAATCATATTCACCTATCCCTGGACTACTGGTTAATCATTCCTCTCAGCCCAGAGTACACTATGACTATCAGCGTGTGGAAGGCCCCTCTCTTGGTTTATTTATGTAAGTGGGTTTTTTTTTTTCCTCTTTATCTCCAATCCCCATTCTCTCCTCCTTCTACCTAAGAATTACTTAATTGTCTGGCATCTGTCTTTGGATATGGAAAGTTTATTTGAAAGATGTAAAGTGTCGTTTTGTGTGTTAAATTTTTCATCAATGGCAACATGCTATGCATAGACTTCTCTCCTTTCTCATTAAATCCTCTTTTCAAACTGTACCCATGATGCAGCATGGTCTTTTAGTCCGTACTAATCTGTTGCATCGTATTACAAATAACGAATCTGTTACCTCAAACAATGCTAATATATCTAAATGTGACATCTAGATAAACTGAAACTTAAATGTAAAGGTGGCTAACAGTGGGGCACCTGGGTGGCTCAGTCGGTTAAGTGTCAGACTTTTGTTTTTTGGCTCACGTCCTGATCTCAGGGTCATGAGATAGAGCTCTGTGTCAGCTCCATGCTCAGCCAGAGTCTGCTTGGATATTCTCTCCTTCTGCCTCTTCCCCCACTCATGTTCTCTCTCTCAAATAAATAAACATAATCTTAAAAAAAAAAAAAATAGGTGGCTAACAAAAAAATGTCAGATCAGAGAGTAACCCCACAGCCCTGGAATCTAAAAGCATAACTCCAAGGTTTAAAAAATAATAATAAAATAAAAAAGGTTGGAGAAGAGATATATCTGATGAATTCAAAATTAAGGTCTACATCAACACAAAGTCTTAACTCACAATAGCACAAAGTCAAATAACTAGTATATAGAGACTAAACTTCACAGATAATTGAAGAAGTGCAAATTAAAATGAAGTATCTCTTTATATCCATAGGTTTAGAAAAATGAAAAGTCTAAATATATAAAATGTCAGCAAAGATGTGGGGGAAACAGGAGCATTCAATTACTGCTGGTGGGACATGGAGACCACAGGCTTTTCAGGAAGCATTCTGGCAGGACTTGGTGACTTTCAGAATGTGTGCTCTTTTAAAGATTTTTATTTGTTTATTTTAGAGAGACAGAGCACAAGCAGGGGGGAGGGACAAAGGGAGGGAAAAAGAGAGAATCCCAAGCAGACTCCACACTGATGCAGAACCTAATGTGGGACTCGATCCCAGGACCCTGAGTTCATGACTTGAGCCAAAATCAAGAGTCAGATGCTTAACCGAATGAGTCACCCAGGCAACCCCAGGATGTGTGTTTTTGATGACCCTGCAATCCTACTCCTGAGTACATACCCAAGAGAACAAAAGGTTCCTTCATACCAGTGTTTATGGTAGCAGGAAGAGAGAATTCACTTATTTTATGCAATACAAAATTGTGTAGACCCAGAAATGAAAATATATATATGTATTAGCTCTATAACATTTTTTAAAAAGATTTTATTTGTCAGAGAGAGGGAGTGTGCACAAGCAGGGAGAGCAGCAGGCAGAGGGAGAAGTAGGCTCCCACTGAGCAAGGAGCCTGATGTGGAACCTGAACCTAAGACCCCAGGATCATGACATGAGCCAAAGGCAGACGCTTAACTGACTAAGCTACCTAGGCGTCCCTCTATAACTTTTATAAAGCAAAGATTCTATCATAAATTTTCTGTAAAGAAAAAAAAGTTAGAGCATGATAGCAAACTTGAAGCACAAAACGAAAATAACAACTCACATTTGCACAGTGTATTATTTTCCTATAGAATTAAAGGAATCTTGCCTAAATAACTAAATACTCTATCTACAAAGGTCCTAAATATGTCATACAATCTGAACATTATTTAAATACAATAGCAATGTACTTGGAGACTTTTAAAATTTTTGGACAATTTATTAGAACTACAAACCTTACTCTGTTATTGTAGCTACAGTGTGATAGCAAATCAAAGGAGGAAAGTTGCGTTTTCTCCCCATTCTTTCTCTGTCAAATAAATAAATAATCTTTTAAAAACTAAAAAAAAAAAAAAAAAAAGATTTAAAAAAGAGTTGAGTTTTTTAAGGTTTTATTGGTCATTGAATGACAAAAGTGCCCTGCTGCCTTAAATAAGTAGAGTAACCAGTTCTCAAGAATTATGGCATATAAACTCTTAAGTTTCACAAAACACAATGCTATCGGTATTCCAAGTGCTTTAAAGAAGGGTTTGATGGGAGCACCTGGACGGGTCAGTCGTTAAACATCTGCCTTTGGTTCAGGTCATGGTCCTGGGATCAAGCTGCACATCAGGCTCCCCACTCAGTGAAGATTCTGCTTCTCCCTCTCCCTGCTCTGCCTACTTGTGCTCACTCTCTGTCAAATAAATAAATAAAATCTTTTTTTTTTTTTTTTTAAAGAGAGGTTTGATGGACACTGGTCATGTTAGTGTCGCACTCAATTACTGAGTTCGTGCACACACGTGGTTCTGGAGTCAGACATTTCTCCAGGTGACTGGGCTTTAAATAAGACAATAATTTGGTCACTTGGGAAAATTAGGAAAAATTTTAAATATAAATATGCATTTCTACTTTTTTTATAGCATCTCTACTTTTTATGTACTTTCCCAAATATTAGACATAAACCTGAAATGATATCACCTGGGGCATAAAAACCCATAAAAAATTGCTGCCTCTCAAGAGAAACCACTGCCCTGAAGTGTGCTTTAAATACAGTGGTCCTTGGGATGCCTGGGTGGCTCAGTCAGTTGAGCATCTACCTTCAGCTTAGGTCCTGACCCCAGAGTCCTGGGATCAAGTGCCACATCAGGCTCCTTGCTCAGCAGGGAGCCTGCTTCTCACTTTGCCTGCTGCTCTCCCTAGTTGTGCTTGCTCTCGCTCTCTCTCTCTCTCTGATGAATAAATAAAATATTTTATAAATAAATAAATACAGTGGTACTTGCCCAGAGCCTGCTTTTTCACACACACACAGAAACACTGACCTGAGACAGAAACTACCAAAAGTACTACATTCACAGGAGGGAAAAGAGCAGGGAGTGAGACGGAGACCGGTTCTTGGCAAGGGCAGGAATCCGAGAGGCCCAAGCAGGCTTGGAACGGATGGCTTTGTTCCATCCAAAGGTCATTTGAAGTCCAGTATTTTTACGGTAGGGTATTGAGTTCTGAGATCTCTGATACACCCCCAGGGAACCACCAAAAGCTACTCTCCACGCTGTGCCAGCCCCCTGCCAGCTCACTAATGAAGGTGAAGAATTGTGAGTGCACCCAAATAAAACACAGGAAAAGGCGAAAAAGGACTCCAAGCTGGTTCCACTCCTTTTATTCCAGGAGCAACCTTTTCTGCACTTAGGGACTAATGAGTCATGAACAAGAGGTGGAAACAAATCCCACGGTGCGTTACCAGGAGGGACAACACCATCCGCCTTTGTGCTCGGTGGCTGGTTCAGTTTTCAGAGCATTTCCCAGCAAGGACCAAAAGCAACTAGAACAAAGGAAAAGGAGCAGATACTTGAACTGTCTCCATTAATACTCCGGGGACCTGGGTGCTTCAGTGTGGAAATGATGGTGCTGGTGGGGAGGAATATATAGGTAAAGGAGCCAAGGGAATCAAATAGAGATGACTTATCTGAAAGGTTCATAAAAACTTTTCTTTCTCCTGAGTTGTTATGTTGAACAAACTTAACTTTTCTAAGGGACATGAGCTCTGATCCCTCAGCAGACCTTTAAAAGGAAAACAGAAATAAAGCTTGAGGTATTTTATTTTTCCATCCTTACCACCTAATTAAGAAGGGCCTTCACACTGTTCAAGGTTTTAATTGCCTTCTCCCCCTCCCCAGCCTCCTCCTCTAGTAAGGTCCATAGTGTACCTAAGCCAGAACCAAACACACCCAAAGCTTCTCTCAAGGAGGGAAAAACACCAACACAAACATCCTAGACACCATCTCTCCCTTCCTTCTCTGCCCCGACTCTCTCCCCTCTCTTCCCCTCTCAACAAGCACACAATCTACAGCATCTACTTCCTGGTATAAAGCAGCTTTCCTGGCATGACTGAAAGCAACAAATGCTGCAACGGCAGAAAGTTCCCAATAACCTGCAGAAAAGGAAGAAGGGGGAAACGAAGTTATTAAAGAGAAGAAAGAAAAAATAAAAAGACTGGAGAGAAGTTAAATCTGTAAAAAAAGTAGTATCTTCTAACTAATCTACATTAATGGAAAATAACAGGGATCTAGTAAAATTTGATTTGCTTCCCTATGCCTTAAAAATCTAGAATTTTACCTCTTTTCTCATTAACTACTATGATGACATGTAGGCCAACAAAAGATGTTTTTAACTGGCCCAGAATTATCCCAAGACTTTGGTGACTACCAAAACTTATACCATGGACATCACCATTAATCTCTCTTAGACCCATGGAGAAAAAAAAATCCTCAATTTTGATTTGGTATTCTAAAATTAATTCAAAGTAAGTGCACTAAGGGTCTTACAATAATAAATAATAAATTATTTTTATGTAATTAACAATAATATCTGCTCCTATTTATTAATATCAATAATGTGTGGCATATAAGCATGACCTCTAATCTTTATAACCATAATGCAAGTTAGATATTATCAAGTATCCCCATGAGGATATTAAACACTAAATGATATGCTCAAGGCCACATGAGCTTACTGAGTGATGGAGCCAGGATTTGAATATCGTTTTTTTCTGGCTCCAAAGACTATCCTCTATTAAGCCATAGAAGAATGTGAACTATCATCAGCCCTTTAATATTTGAACAGTAAAATTTAAGTTTAATACTAGGATAACACTGAGTTTTCTACAATCAACGATCATCATATAGATCAGTAATAATGAAGAGTCCTAATGAGAATGGCATAGTTGCAAATTAAAATAGATTGACTATAGGTGACCTTTAGGTTGTACTTCAACACCTGCATAAATTTCCAGAGGGTCTCAGAACACCCTGATACTCTGATTGTTTAGATTAAAATTGGACGCCAAACCCTAACCCAACCCATAGGTTCAGAGTTCAATTCAAGCATATACCTACTACCCACGATAAAGACAATCATCAAATGAATGCAGCCTTTAGGGATCAATAGCCCTTCGGGAATTCAGAAATGGAGGTCAGAGGTCTCTTGGTGTCTCTGTCACTCTGAACCTTCGGGAAGCCCCAGAAGTAGAATTCCTTGAAAGACTTCTCTATCACTAACAATAACCCTTCAGTTTGAAGGGTACCGCTATCTAAGATCAGTCTTTCTCCCTGGACTCATCCCATCTGAAGTTGTTCCCATCCCCAGGTTCTCCTCTCCTATACCAATCTCCATGTCTCCAGTCTCCTTCCTATCCACATTTAAACATGCCCATGCCCTCGTGACTTTCCCCAGCCCATACGTCCTTCACATACTATCTTCAGTCTATTCTCTTCCTTATAGCCAAAATACACCAAAGCATGACCTGCATTTGTTGATTCCATTCACTCATCTCCCACTTAATCAAATTTATTGAACTCCCGCCACCATCAATCTAACAAAAAAGGCTCTCAAGAAGTCAACAATGCTTTTCAGTTGCAAAATCCAATGTCATCTTATGAGTCTTCATCTTCCTTGACCTTTTAGTTGAATTCAAAACCATCAAATACTCCATTCTTTTTCAAAATTCTCTCTTCCCTTTGTTATAAGTTACATGTTATATGTTCCATATAACATACACTCCTGATTTTCCTCAAATTTCACAGCCTCTCCTCCTCAGTTTCCTGAAAACACCTCCCAGTGTGTTGCTATGCTAGGCCCTCTTCTCGCTATAAGGATTCTCCCTAGATAATTTCATCTGCTTCCCTGGTTTCAATCAAACCAACTATTTCCTGAAGAATACCAAATCTATATATCCAGTCTAAACTGGCCTCTATCCCTAGAAATGTAGACACCATCTGAAGAACAGGATACAATAAGGAATAAAACAGATATGATCCCTGCAATTCCCAAGTTTATTGTCTAGCTCATCTTCTTGGATATCTTAAAGGCACCTCCAAAGGAAAAAATCAAAAACTGAAATCAGTACCTGCCCTCCCCCCCCCAAAAAAGGCCCATTCGTCCCACTCTACTCATCTTCATGAATCCTACCAGTCTTCACTCTTTTAACTAAGCCAGAAACCTGGGAATTATTTTTGACTCTTCCTTTGCTCCAATCAATTACCAAATCCTAATGTTTCTACCTTCTAAATGTCTATAAAATCTCTTATCACGTCCTACTGTCACTGTCCAAATCCAGGCAACCACCATTTTTCATCTGTATTACACCCAACTGATTCTTCACTGATCTACCTGCAGGCTTATTTCCTGCCAATTCACTACATACAGACAAAAAAAACAACATAACAACACAGGTCACTGACACTGAGACTGGCCTATAGCAGGAACTTAAAATATTTTGTTAAGTGAATGAATCAATCAACTGATCGATCAACCAACCAATTCAGAGCTCAAAGGCTAGCTTTAATGATTCTTAAGGAATTTCCCCAAAATTGAGTGGTGGCCTTAAAAAAATATATTGCCCCCAAATGTGTGCCTTTGTGTTGCTTTGCTGCTCCAGATCACAAAAACTGGGGAAGTGCCTAAGACTACTGAATATTGTTGGGATCCATATTTAAACCTGCTCTGTAGGATCACTGTGTATGCCTGCGTTACTGACTCTCAGTTGAGGACATTTTTGTCCCCCTAGGGGTATTGGTACCAGCTTCTAGTGGATAGAAGTCAAGGATACTGTACGGAGGATACTCATAAAGTTAAAAATAGGGGCGCCTGGGTGGCTCAGTGGGTTAAGCCGCTGCCTTCGGCTCAGGTCATGATCTCAGGGTCCTGGGATCGAGGCCCGCATCGGGCTCTCTGCTCAGCAGGGAGCCTGCTTCCCTCTCTCTCTCTCTCTGCCTGCCTCTCCATCTACTTGTGATTTCTCTCTGTCAAATAAATAAATAAAATCTTTAAAAAAAAAAAAAAAAAAAAAAAAGTTAAAAATAGACCTACCCTATGATCTAGTAATTATACTACTAGGTGTTTACTCAAAGAATAAAAAAATACTAATTCTAAGGGATACATGCACCTTGATGTTTATAGCAGCATTACCTACAATAGCCCAATTAAAGGAAAAGCCCAAATGTCTATCAGTTGATGAACAAATAAAGAAGATGTGGTGTGTGTATATATACAAAATGAATATTACTCAGCCATTACAGTGGAATACATACACACACACACACACACACACAGAGACACACACAGAGGAATATTACTAAGCCATAAAAAAGAATGAAATCACATCATTTGCAACAACATGGCTGGAGCTTGACAGTATTATGCTAAGCAAAATAAGTCAGTCAGAGAAAGACAAATACTGTATGATTTCACTCATGTGTGGAATTTACAAAACAAAACAAAACAAACAAATATGAGGAGGGGGAGGAAAACCAAGAAATAGACTCTTAACTAAAAGAACAAACTGTTGGCTACCAGAGGGAAAATGGGTGGGGGGATGGGCTAAATAGGTGATAAGGATTGAGAAGGGCATTTGTTATGATGAGCACTGGGTGTTGTATATATATATAGTTGAATTACTAATGTCATACTATATGTTAGTTAACTGGAATTTAAATAAAAAATTAAAAAAAAAAAAAAACATGTATTCATTTCTTTATTTAAGAATCCTTTATCTACTCAGAATAAAAGCGACCAAAATAGAATAACAAAACACCCCCTATGCACATAATGTTTTATTATTCCTTTCCATAGCTCTGAGAAATAAGATTGTTTCTCTCTCACTACCACCTCTATCTTCTCCACTCTATTCAACTAACCATAACATGGTTGGAAAGTATCTCATCTTTTTTAAAAGATTTTATCTATTTATCTGACGAGAGAGAGAGCAGCATAAGAGGGAGAAGGAGAAGCAGATGCCCGACTGAGTGGTGAGCCTTATGTGGGGCTCTGTCCCTGGACCAGGACCCTGGGATCATGACCTGAGCCGAAGCAGATGTTTAACTGACTAAGCCACCCAGGCACCCTGGGAAATATGTTTTATTGTCCATTGTATTAGTTGATTTGCTTCCTCTTCCTAAGATAAAAAAATAAGTAGACATCTTCATATTTCTTTTAGAGAACAAAGATAAAAACAAAAAATCTGAATCAAGATGCTTTATTTGCATGAATGGAAACATTTTTTGACAATCAAGAAATAAATAGTCTCCATTTCTACTTAACCAAATAGCCATTAAAACAATGGCAATATAGAACAATTCTAATGGCTTTTTTTCTACTTACTGTCCTTCACAGATATCACACTTTTAAGCAATGGTGTTTGCTGCAGAAAATCAGAGTAAGCTCAGAGACCAGCAGTTATAATTCATTGAGTGAAAAACTTGGGGAAAATAAATACTACAGTGATCAAATATGAAAACCTCCTTTGTTTGCTATGATAATATTCTTTTTTTGTGCTTCATATAACTCAGTGAAAATTTAGCATAACCTACTATATATGTGAACAAACATGCTCAATGATTTTGTTGTGTAATTACTGTATCTGATTACGACTTTAGGAGTTCTTGATCATCAAATGTACCAGCTGTGGCTTGAAGAGAGTGACATGATGTAGGCTGAAATTGTTTTGATTATCTATACTCATCTCACACTAAGAGCTTAGATGGTTCCCACTTTCTTAACACTACTTTATCAATGATGCATTTTTCATTAACATGACTTCAGTGTCACCAAATAATGACTGTCTCATCTAACTGAAACACTGTATATGTCAAAATAGTAAAAATCACAGGTTAGTAATTGCAACTCTTTAGTTTGCCAACAGAAGCTATGACCCAGCACTTGTACGACATAAGAATCCCAACCAATAGCTTTTACTTTAGGTGAGTACCTTGGGAAAAGAGACTAGAACTAGATAGTTTAGTAGTGTGTACATGTACCCAGAAGTCTATACACAAACACCGAAGATGTGTCAGAATAGATAGATCTCCATTAGTCCCAATATCCAGGTCCTGACTAAAGCAGGAAATGAATTTGAAAATGAAAGATAAGCATAAAGTAACATTAATCATTGTTAATGAAAATAAAAGATTGGCAACAACCTATGTGTCCATTAGTAAGGGTCTAGTTAAAAGAAATTGTGATCTACCATATGACCCAAACAATACATACCATGAGACCACAACAATAAGGAAGTTTTTTATGTACCAACATAGAATGATTTTAAAGTTATATTATTAAATGAAAATAAAACATACAATAGTAATAAGTAGTAGTAACCATTTGTGTAAGATGGAAAATTATTTTGTTTTTGTATGTATATATTATATATACACATATATACATATATGTGTACACATATACATATATGTACATATATATACATGTATATATGTACACATATACATATATGTGTATATATGTGTATATATAATATATATCATACACATATATAAACATACACTCAATAACTCTCTTCAAATCAGTATAGGACTTGCAATGACAAAGAGGCAGCATTAAGGTTTAATTAATGACTCTTCAAAAAACTTTTTTCCTTAATTGTACATAAAATATTTATGGAAACAGAAGCTAGTAGCAGGAACTGGGTTTCAAGGAGGCTAATATGGTGTTTTGGGAAAAAGAATGAGTGAAAGACTTCTTCCTATATACTGCTCTGTGCCCATAGATTTTGAACTAAGTGAATGTTTCCTATTGCAAAATAAATAAAACTGAAATTTAAAAACATCTTACTTGCGGGGTGCGTGGCTCAGTCGTTAATCTGCCTTCGGCTCAGGTTGGGATTGAGACCTGCGTTGGGCTCCCTGCTCTGCCGGAAGCCTGCTTTTCCCTCTCCCATTCCCCCTGCTTTGTTCTCTCTCTCTGTCAAATAAATATATAAAATCTTTAAAAATAATTAAGTAAATAAATAAATAAAAGTTTATAAAAAATCTTATTTGCCAAAACATTCCATAATCATTCATTAGGGTGGGAAATTACTTATCATTCCCTAAGTCAGTGGCTTCTGTTAATGAGTAGATCACAATGTGTGTCCCAACATTCCACTAACATGGCAGTGGTAAGAGCTCCTAACAAAACAATAATTATCTTCAAAAAAAAAAAATCCTCTATGGCAACTTTTTCCTCAATAACTTTCTCTTCAAACCAGTATAGGACTTGCAATGAAAAAGAGGAAGCATTAAGGTTTAATTAATGACTCCTGATCAAACTTATTTTCCTTAATTCTGAATAAGGGGAAAAAGTAGATTTTTTTGTTTAATTTATTTGTCTGTCATTAGGAAATACATATAAATACAGAAGTAAGTTTTGACACAGGTGGTTCCAACTTTAAATGCCAGAAAATAAGATTCTGTGCTAGCTCCTCTCTTTCTAAACAACACCTGTATCATTTAATGATATGACTGTGTGACCTGGACACATGTCCCAAGGCCATAGCTAAGAGAAAGTTGAGCATTGCTCTTCCAAGCTAGGACCATAGCTCTGCCCACACATTCTAGGAGCAGACTTAAGAAGCATTTGACTCTTTGGCCACCTTCTGACCGAAGAGAAAAAATAAAATTAAATTAAAAAACACCCCCAGTATCAAATATGCCAACTCAAACCCTTTGATCTCTGAACACTCTCTTTAGTACTCAAACAGCACTAAACAATTACATCCTTTATTTTCTTTTTATTTTTTTACTTTTTTTTAACAGTTACATCCTTTAGGCATCTCATTATAGGACAAAAATTTTTAAGTTCTGTTTAAGAGCCATATTAAAGTAACAGAGACTTTAACTGTTAACTCCTGACTTTAAAAGCTATCAGGACAAGGTAATTTTTTCTTTGGGCTTCAACTAAGTGCTTGTTCTCACTGGACTTCGTAAATCATACCAGGGCCAGGTTTCCTGCACAGCCTTATAAATAGTTAGGCATTACTTTGGCTCTGAACTTCTGCAAAATTCTATCAATGAATAGTTTGTGTCCAAGTTTCGATGTCCTCCTTTTTTTTCTCTTATGTTGACATTTAAATATTACTAGTTTATCTATAATTAATGGTGACACCAGATATTGACTACTAAACTATTTTTCTTTTCTCAATCAGTATCAGACAGACTACACACAAATATATATATATATATATATATATATATATATATATATATATATATGTTAAGTATTGTGGTAAATACCTGTTCTTCAGCTGAAAAATTGGATTTTTTTAATCCTCCTAAAGAGACCACCAAATTCAATTCTCAGTGATGACATTATTTCATAAATGATCATTTAGATTAAAAGAAAAGAAGGAATTTGAGCAGACCAGAGAGAGGTTTTCAAAAAAAGGCTGAAACACTGACCTTGAGCTATCTGCACTTCAGACTGGGAACACCCCTTTTTGGTACCCTCTTCAGTAGTCTGGAGCCTAGGTTTTGATGGACACTCAAAACAAATGCAGCTATTCAAACATTTGCCCATATCTGAAAAGTATCTTGAGTACTCAAGTGCATTATGGAATGTGATTAACATGCTTTGATTTTGAAAAATCCCAGGAAAGGAAAAGAATGTAAATAAAAGAATAGAAAATCTACACACACACACACACACAATTGGACATTATGGAATCAGAAGTATGGAGAGAAAATATACAAATGAGATTAAGTTTATACATACAATAAACACTAGCCCATTCTTAAATTCTCCATGAAGTAAATGGGAAACAACTGCTTCTATTCTCATTTTGCAATAGGAAAATCAAGACATGAAACAGAAGAGTAACAATGTGGGGGCAAGTTTACAGGTCTACCAAAGTAATGACTGAGTAAGAACACTAAGCTAGTCTCTTGATGTCATAATCTTCTGTTCTAATCTTACCTTATCACATTAGGACCTCATTTGTTCTTCCTATCTGTTCTTCAGGAAATTTTTGAACTATCTAGTACCTACCATTATATATAATTATCATTTTCACATATACAGAATATAATTTTAGGCAGGTGTGAAACATGGGGGAGAAAGGGGAAAAGACATGGTCTTCAATTTCCAAGAGTTACATGTGAGTGCACGCACATGTGTTTGTGGGGGCAGAGGAGGCGTGAGGGAGGGAACATACTGGAAATCTTTTTGGAAACAGAGAGGAATGCAAAAAATTTGTTTTAAAATAGGTGGCTTAGATGCAGCCCGATATCATATAGAGTGAGAAAAAATATGCACTTTAAAAATATTTTGTCTTTTGTCTTTCAATGTTTTTTAATTCACAGGACACTGAGTGCAGCAGCAATGAAAAATCAACTAAAATATATAGATTTCCTTGAGACAGGCAGGCTCACTCTAATTCTAAAATATTAGTTTATACTGCCAGTGATATGCACTACAACTAATAATGAAGGGAAAGGTACGACGACGGTATCCTCGGCTTGCTCAAACATATCAGAGTTTGGGCAGAAGTAAATGCTAAATATTGTTCTCAAGTAGAGTTTAAGATCTCTGAGAGGTGATGTACATTTTTTAAAAGGCCACAAATATTATGAAAATCAATTGAACCATAAGCTTCTAAGCAGAATATGACTACAATTTAAGCATAATGGTAAAGATCACATGAAACTTTAAAAGTAGAGTAAGCAATAATTTGCCTACAGAAGTTTTGATTGGACATATACCCTAGGTGCTCCTTTCCTGAAATCAGGCTGGCAGAGTGAAACGTTATCATGTGAACAATGGAAAACAAATGAATTAAAATGGATACTAGACTCTAAAAAAGAAAATGATTATTTGGAAAAAATGGGCTCTGAGAAACATCCATGGCAAAGGTGGTTAGATCCTAAGACCATAAAGATTCCAAAAGCAAGGTTATGTTCACTCCTTTCTGGCATGAAAATTTGGATAGCCATTTAAAATAAATTCAGGATTTTAAATAAAACAAGTCATAGTTAAATATACCAATGATCTACTCAAGTAGAAATCAAATATCTCTGTATTACAGGTAAAGTTGATCTCTTAGAAAACATCCAAACAATTTGCTAAGTCAGCTACTAATTATCTTCATAAGGTTTTAAATATGATATTCCACTGAGACAACCTTGTTCATCTTTACTTTGGAAAAAAAAAATACTAAAGGCCTAGAACCTGAGATATACATCATATTATTTTTACTTTATCATGTTTTGTTGATAAACTCTTCCCTTAGTAGAAAGAGTAAGAGCTTAATATAAACCAAAAATGACACCCTTCAAACACTGCAACCTAAATGCAGCTTAAATACAGACAACCTGTCTTTATACTATATATTTATATTATAATAAAATATTCTTAGTCATTCAATTAAAAATATACATATATCATTTGAATAATGAAAGATTAAAATATGCAAAATGCTTCTTTAATATCTGTACATCATATCTAGCATACTGGGTAGCTCACAGACACTTAAAACACTGCTTATCTTCCACCTTATGTACATGTAAAATGTGATATATTTTAACGTGATATATTCCTAGTAGTATAAGACATACAGCTCATATATTTGGGGGAAAAGGATTGGGCATTTTGCTTGTTTTTGCAATTTGAGTTTAAGATAGTCTTTCAGCATTGGTCTATACAAATAGTACATGTGTGGACACTTAGAAAAATATACAACTTGAAACATTTCAAGTTTATATAGAGCTTCTACATAATCAGTCAGTTAGTCCTCCCAGAGTGAAACCTAAACAAGATAACCTATTAAATAATGAACAGTCTAGTGGACAGAGTGTTTACAAGTACCCTGAGGCCAGGAACCATGTCTTGTATTCTACATTCTGCCCATGACCCAGCATGGCGCTTTGCATGTGATAGTTACATAATAAATACCAGTTGCCCAAAACAGATTCAAACAGCCCAAATTCTGGCTTTACTTCTACCACTGACATTTCTGAAAATGAAATAAATATTTCAGGGAATGTCTAGCCCATGACTTCCTCCGTCTCCCTTCTTAGAGTTACTGACCACAGTACAGAGAAGAAAGCCTGGGCCTGCCACTATTTTAATCTCATTTCTATTACATATGACCTTTTCTCCTTGTCTATAGCTGATTGGATCAAGGGTAAACTCATGATTCAAACAAAGGCAATGAGAGCATCTCATATGAAAATTTGAAATTAGAGGCACAAAAACTGGTATCTGGAATCTAAACAAGTCAGTGGGGCAGAGTATTAAAACAAAGGTTCAGCTGAGTTTCTCCCAGCTAACTTAGTTCTTTCTTTCTGAGGCTAGCTGCACAATTATTCCTTGAATTCTGAGAGGTCCCTTATATTCTTAAAGAAAAATTATACTTTTGAGTTGTAAGTAATAGAAATGAGCTAAAATTGGTTTAAGCAAGAATCTAGGGCAAGTCACTTCTTTTCATAGGTATTACAACACATGAAAAATATGAGATGTAGTCTTTACAAAAGCAGGATCCTTAGGTAAGTTAGTTCAAACTTCGTCTCAATCAGGAATTCTTTTGACAGCCCGCTAAGAAGTAACTCATGCTAACTACTTTTGAACAGAAGAAGCCAGCTCTAGTTACCAGGTCCCTTTCTAGAAAGAGCTAAAAATCCATCTTTCTGTAACTTTGATCCAGTGGTCTTAATACTGTCTTCAACAGAAATTTATATAAATGTATTCTGCTTTCTATGTGCCAATCTTCTAGCTTTTTGAAGAGAGATGCCCTATTAATCCCTTATATTCATTCTCCTCCAGGCTAAACTTCTCCAGTTCATTCAGTTCTTACCCATATTTGATAAGACACTTGATAAAATACTTATCAAGATAAGATATTTGATTTCTGGGTGGCTCAGGGGGTTAAGCTTCTGCCTTCGGCTCAGGTCATGATCTCAGGGTTGTGGGATCAAGCCCTGAGTGGGCCTCTCTGCTCTGCGGGGAACCTGCTTCCCCCTCTCTCTCTGCCTGCCTCTCTGCCTACTTGTGATCTCTTTCTGTCAAATAAATAAATAAAATCTTCAAAAAAAAAAAAAAAAGATATTTGATTTCTGTCCCTGGCTACTGAGATGTCACCACTAAAGGAACTCTGCATTCAGCAACTCCATCTGGGAAGAACAAAAAAGTGCCTCTATGCCCAGAAAACATTTGTCTAATGGACCAGTAATACTCTCCCAGTTAGAGCCAAGGGAACTGATAGCAACCCAATTTCAAACAAGCAATAACAAGACTTGATATTCTCTTCGACATTTGCTTCCACATCCACAGGTCCACACACTGTGTCATGCTGCCATGTTTTCCCCACATACTTACTTCCACTAGTCAGTAGAAAGTAGGCCTAAATGGACTGAGGCATTTGTATGTCCTCCTTCAGTTTCTAAGGCATAGACAGCTCTGATCAAGGCATAGCAGGTAGTACCTCTCTGCTCAGAAACATATTTTTTTAAGGCACACTAGCATCTGGTACCAAGTCATCTCATGGCACAGAAACAAACAGAGTATTCAGGAGAAGCAATTTCAGAATGGCAGTGCAATGATCTTTAAAAAGATCTTAGGAAAAATTTTGTTGCCCATTCATAAAAGCAACAAGAATGCTGGCAAATGTCAAAATCAACTCTTTCAGAACTTTGGAAATTACCCAAAGGCTTGCAACAAACAAGAATTTACTAGATGATCCAGCTATTCCCACTGAGGTATAAACCTAAGAGAACTGAAAACATGTCCATATAAAACTTACACATATTCATAGCACCATTGTTCAGAATAGCTAAGAAGTGGAAACAATCCAAATGCCTTATCAACGGATAAATGGATAAATAAAATGTGATATAGCCATACAGTATATTTGGTAATGAGAAAAAATAAAGTACTGATACATACCAAAAAATGGATGAACCTCATGCTAAGTGAAAAAGGCTACTCACAAATGGTCACATATTGTATGATTCCACTTATATGAAATGTTCAGAAAAAGCAAATCTATAGAGACAGAAAATAGATTAGTGGTTGCCAGGGTCTGGAGAGTAGGAGAAATGGGGTATGACTACCGAAGAGTGTAGAGTTGCTTTTTACAGGAATGAAAATGTTTTAAAATGTTCCAAACTGGGGCGCCTGGGTGGCTCAGTGGGTTGGGCCGCTGCCTTCGGCTCGGGTCATGATCTCGGGGTCCTGGGATCGAGTCCCGCATCGGGCTCTCTGCTCAGCGGGGAGCCTGCTTCCTCCTCTCTCTCTCTCTGCCTGCCTCTCTGCCTACCTGTGATCTCTCTCTGTCAAATGAATAAATAAAATCTTTAAAAAAAAAAAAAAAAAAAAATGTTCCAAACTTAGGGGCACCTGGGTGGCTCAGTTGGTTAAGTGTCCAACTTAATTAACTGATTTCATCTCAGGTCATGATCTTGGGGTTGTAAGATCAAGCCCCATATTGGGCTTCACCTGCTTAAGATTCTTTCTATCTCTTTCCCTCTGCCCCTTCTCTCTCTCTCTTTCTCTTCCTCCTTCTCAGAAATAAAATAAAATATTCCAAAATTAGATTATTGGTGATGGGGGCGCCTGGGTGGCTCAGTGGGTTAAGCCGCTGCCTTCAGCTCAGGTCATGATCTCAGGGTCTTGGGATCGAGTCCCACATCGGGCTCTCTGCTCAGCAGGGGGCCTGCTTCCCTTCCTCTCTCTGTGATCTCTTCCCTTCCTCTCTCCTACTGTGATCTCTCTCTGTCAAAATAAATAAATAAAATCTTTAAGATTATTGGTGATGGTTTTGCAACTCTGTAATTATACTGAGAGCACTAAATTATAAATTTGAAGTGTTACAAAAAGTCATTATTTTAAAAAGAGTTTTCACTGATCTAGAAACTGTTTACATGTTTTCTCACCTTTGTTTCTTTGACTATGTCTTTTCCTCTGCCTGGATCACATTCCCTTTTACTTTTAACTACTGTAATCAGACCCATTCTCTAAGAGCCCATCCAAATGCCACCCTTTCTACAGAATCTTTTCTGATCCTCCCAGAGTGACTTTTTCCTTTGGACCTCCAGAATACTTTCTCATGCTTTAGCTCACCTTAAACATGTTAGCTTTAATAATTCTTTGTGAACATCTTTTATCTTCCCTACTAGATCCTAAGATCCCTGGGGTCAAGGATCATGCCTTCTTTGTGTAGATATACCCTGAGTGTGTAATAGTTTACTCTTAACCTAGAAGGTCTTCTCAAAATGTTTGGTGAATGAGTATGTTTGCCATATGAGTAAACAAAATACATTTAATCATCTTTCTACAACAGTCTAATACTTTCTATTTTTTCCCATCTTGTTTCTTTCTAGGAACATACCATATTTTTTTAAAAAGATTTTATTTATGTATTTGACACAGAGAGAGATCACAAGTAGGCAGAGAGGCAGGCAGAGAAAGAAGGAAAAGCAGGCTCCCCACTGAGCAGAGAGCCAGATGTGGGGCTCGATCCCAGGACTCTGAGATCATAACCTGAACCGAAGGCAGAGGCTTAACCAACTGACCCATCCAGGCACACCAGGAACATACCATATATTGCTTGAAGAATTAATCACCTGAAATTTTTCATGTCATGTTTCACATCAAATGTGGTCTTTATTATAAGTCTGTTTTTTCAATGCTTTTCCCTAATTAAAACACTATATATATATTTATATAGACACATATGTATATGTATATATACATATGTATGTTTATATGTACGTGTGTGTGTGTGTGTCTGTATCTTCCAGAAAAGTGGAAAAGCAAGAAAAGTGAAAAGTTCTAGAATTATTTATATTACCTATCCAGCAGAAAGACTAACATTTTTCTCTATTTCCTTACATACATTTTTCAATACATCATTAACAGTTTGAGATCCCAAATGTATGCACAATTTTAATTTTTCCCTTAATTATATTTCATTAAGCCATTACAAATTCTTTGCAAACATGAAATTCTTTCTTATAACTGAGCCACATTCTTCTTAATTCTCATAATATTAGGTAGCTTTTAAAATTTCACTATTATGTATATGATAACAAATTACTTAGTGAATAATCTTTCTGTTGTTTTATTATACTTTTGGAACATACAGCAAGTCAATAGATTGATGTGACCAGGTCCAAAGGAAGAAACATTCTTTACAAAATAATATCCATTAGCTTTTCTTTTTCTTTTTTTAAATTTAAGTATAATATACAATGTTATATTAGTTTCAGGTTTATAACATACTGACTCAACAATTCTATACATTACTCAGTGCTCCACATAAGTGTAGTCCCCGTCTGTGACCATACATTATTGGAGTATTACTGACTGTATGCCATATGCTGTACATCTCACATCCATGACTTACTTATTTTATAACCAGAAATGTATACCTCTCAATCCCCTTCATCTATTTCACTTATCCCCCGCCTGTTTCCCCTCTGGCACCCAGCAGTTTGTTCTCTGTATCTGGGAGTCTGTGGAGTTGGTGGGTTTTGTTTTTTGTTTGTTAGTTTGTTTAGCTTCTTTGTTTCTAGCTTCTCTTTATCATAAAACTTCTGTACAATCCCGAAAGAAAAAAAAATTTTAAATACATAAAGTATATAAGAAAAATCACTCACAACTGGTGTATGTGTTTCGAGTCTTCCCTGTCAAATACATGAGATCATGTTTTATGCAGGTTATTTTTCTGTCTTAATTACCATTGTAACATTAGTGTTTTATTTTTTTAAGATTTTTAAAATTTATTTATTTGACTGAGAGAGAGGTTGAGAGAGAGAGTGCACAAGCAGGGTGACTGGCAGGTAGAGGAAGACAGAAAAGCAGACTCTCTGCTGAGCAGGGAGCCTCAGGTGGGACTCGATCCCAGGACCCAGAGACCAAGACCTGAGCCGAAGGGGTCGCTTAACCACCTAAGCCACCCAGGCGCCCATAACATAAATATTTTAAAACTTAATTAAAAGTTTTTGTAGGGGCGCCTGGGTGGCTCAGTCAGTTAAGCAGCTGCCTTTGGCTCAGGTCATAATCCCAGAGTCTTGGGATTGAGCCCCACATTGGGGCGGGGTAGGGGGCGGGCGTGGCAGGTCACTGTTCAGCTTCTCCCTCTGCCTGCCACTCCCCCTGTTTGTGCTCTGTCTCTCTCTCCCTCAAATAAATAAATAAAATCTTTTTAAAAAAAAGTTTTTGCCAATATTTTAATGACTTCATAATACTATACTGTATAAATATACAATTACATATTTAATCACTGAGGAATATTTGGGTTATTTTCTATTTTTATTGTAAATAATACTGCAGTAAATATCTTTGCTTATAAATATTTATATACATGTATGATTATTTCTTTAAGATAGAATTTCTACTAACAGACTCCAGAGGTCAAAAAAAAGGTTGTAGGTTGGGCGCCTGGGTGGCTCAGTGGGTTAAGCCGCTGCCTTCGGCTTAGGTCATGATCTCAGGGTCCTGGAATCGAGTCCCACATTGGGCTCTCTGCTCAGCAGGGAGCCTGCTTCCCTCTCTCTCTCTCTACCTGCCTCTCCATCTACTTGTGATCTCTCTCTGTCAAATAAATAAATAAAATCTTTAAAAAAAAAAAAAGGTTGTAGGCAATTTCAATACCCCTGATATTATGACATGAAGTTACATTCCAGGAAAGTTATAATATTTCATACTCCCAGAGGTTTATAAATGTGACCATATCATACACAGCATCAGGCATTATCTTTAAACAAAACAAAACCAAAGAATTAAAACTTAAGAGTGCCTTTTAAATCTATGATTTTATTATTTTTATATTTAAATATATCACATATATTAACATATTAACATATAAATCTATTAATTTTTTTTCCATTGTCCTTAGGATTAGGAAGTTTTTCTCTACTGAGATTCACATGATTGCTTCCTGATACTTTCTCCTATCTTTTTTTTAAGTGCTGTAAGTATTACTTGGGAAATATCCAATGGAAATACAATATCTACTTCATTTTTTTTTGTTTTGTTTAAATTCCAGTTAGTTAACATACAGTGTAATATTAGTTACTGGTGTACAATACTGTGGATTCAACACTTCCATACACCACCCTGTGCTCATCACCGCAAGTACACTCCTTAATTCTCACCACTCCGCCCCCATCCCTATTCTCCTACTGCCTTCCCTTCTGGTAAACAACAGTTTGTTCTCTATGGTAAAGAGTGTTTTTCCTGGTTTGCCTCCCTTTCTGTTTTTTTCCCCTTTGCTCATTTGTTTCGTTTCCTAATTTAAGAAACACATATGAGTAAAATCATACGGTATTTGTCTTTCTCTGACTGACTTATTTTGCTTAGCATAATACCCTCTAGCTCCATCCACATCATTGTATATGGCAAGACTTCATTCTTTTTAATGAATGACTAAAACTTCATTGTGTGTGTGTGTGTGTGTGTGTGTCTATACATATATCTCACATCTTCCTTATCCATTCATCAGTTGATGCACACTTAGGCTGTCTTCATAAGCTGGCTATTGCAGATAATGCTGCTATAAACATCAGGGTGCATGTAATAACTCTTTGAACTAGCATTTTAGTATTCTTTGGGTAAATACCTACTAGTGTAATTGCTGGATCATATAGTAGTTCTATTTTTAACTTTTTGAGCAACATCCATACTGTTTTCCAGAGTGGCTACACCACTTTGCATTCCCACCAACAGTACAAAAGGATTCCCCTTTCTCCACATCCTCACTAACACCTGTTGTTTCTTGTGTTGTTGATTTTAGCCACTCCAACTGGTGTGAAGTGAAATCTCTTGGTAGTTTTGATTCATATCTCCCTGACGATCAGTGATGTTGAACATCTTTTCATGTGTCTGTTCGCCATCTGTAGGTCCTCTTTGGAAAAATATCTATTCACATCTTCAGCCCATTTTTAATTGGATTATTTGGATTTTGGGTGTTGAGTTTTATAAGAAAAAAAATACTATCTGTTTCAAAAAATGTATGTGCTCAAAACTAACAAAACTGGAGGCAAAGAATGAAGTTTGAAGGAATCTCAGATGCTTCTGCTGCTGTCATATCAAACTAAAGCAAAATCAAGTGTCACTTTACTTGCAAATCTATAGACAAAGGGAAATTTCATTGAAGAGGGAAAATGTAAACTCTGAAGAGAAAAATAGACAAATGAAAGGAGAAAAGAAAGTGAACTAAAGGAGAAGCCTTTATAATGTTAAAATGTTGAAGATAATTGAAATTACCTTCATTTTCAACAAACTCAAAATATAAACTTCCAACTTTATAAAATAGATAAAGAGGGATGCCTGGGTGGCTCAGTTGGTTAAGCAGCTGCCTTTGGCTCAGGTCATGATCCCAGCGTCCTGGGATCGAGTCCCACATCAGGCTCCTTGCTCTGCAGAGAGCCTGCTTCTCCCTCTGACTCTGCATTCCACTCTGTCTGCCTGTGCTCGCTCTCGCTCTCTCTCTGACAAATGAATAAATAAAATCTTAAAAAAAAAAAAAAGATAAAGGAAACTAATTTTTAAGAAGTATTTGAGGTCTGGAATGTAAGATATATAAAATACAATATTCTGGTTTTTAAAAGGAACTCATATCAGATAGTGTCATCTACTGGCAAAGTATAATACTGTAACCCAATTCTAGTAGATATTATAAATATCCAGAAAGTATCTACGTGATATTTTACCTTATACTTTTATAATGATATAAAGATCTTATTTAAGGGTGCCTGAGTGGCTCAGTGGGTTAGGCCTCTGCCTTCAGCTCAGGTCATGGTCCCAGGGTCCTGGAATCGAGCCCCACATCGGGCTCTCTGTTCAGCGGGGAGCCTGCTTCCCTCTCTCTCTGCCTGCCTCTCTGCCTACTTGTGATTTCTGTCTGTCAAATAAAAAATAAAATCTTTAAAAAAAAAGAAAAGATCTTATTTTTTTAAATACTCAGCAAGATTTCTACATCTAGTATTACTTATTGATCCTTTGTTCCATTATCACAGGATTGCTCTCTATCTCACATGGTAGGATTTACCAGTGAAGTCATCTGATCTTGGACTTTGGTTGTTGGGAGACTTCTGATTATAGAATCAATATCCTTACTAGTAATTGATCTGTTTGGATTGTCTAATTTTTTGTGATTTGGTCTTGGTAGGTTGTGTGTTTCTCGGAATTAATCCATTTCTTCTAGGTTCCAATACATTGGCATTTTAATCTTTTTTTCAGAACAATTATTAGGAAATAATTTTTGCCTTTGAGATGCTGACTTCTCTTAATATACATAGTAAAAAATATAAACTAATACTATTTATCTGCAGAGCGTCAGAGCTCCTGGATACTTATATCATATAAAAATATGTTAGAATATCAATAACCATTCATCCCCCAAGGGATTTAATAAGGGAGTGAGGAAGATCACTTCCAAAGTCACCTGATGAGACTAGCCCTACCATGATACCAAAACAAGAGAAGGACACTACAAGAAAATAACATTGCAGGTTAATATTCCTAATGAACTAGATACAAAAATCCTCAACAAAATATTACATAAACAAATTAAACAATACATTAAAAGGATCATATGCAGTAATTAAGTGAGATTAACTCTAGGAATGTAAGGATGATTCAACATCTGCATATCAATCAATGCAATACACCACATGAACAAAATGCAGGATAAAAATCATGTGATCCCATCTCAGTTCTAGGATGCAGAAAAAGCATTTGAGAAAACTCAACATCCATTCATGATAAAAACTCTCAACAAGATGGATATCAAGGGAATGTACCTCTACATAATAAAGGCCATGCAGGACAAGCCCACAGCTAATATACTCAATGGTAAAAAACTGATCTTCCTCTCCTGATCTTCCTCCAGGATCAGGAACAATACAAGGATGCTCATCTTCACCAAGTTTATTCAATATAGTGCTGAAAGTCCTAGCCAAAGCAATTAGGCAAGAAAATGAAATAAAAGGCATCCAAATTAGAAGGAAAGGAGTAAAAATTGTCTCAATTTGCAGATGACCTGATATATACAGAAAACCTTAAAGACTCCACCAAAATAAAACTGTTAGAATTAATAAATAAATTCAGTAAAGTTGCAGAGGACAAAGTCAATATACAAAAATCTGTTGCATTTCTATATACCAATAATGAACTATCAGAAAGAGAATCAAGAAACAATCTCATCTACAATTATATCAAAAATATAAAATACTTAGGAATAAATTTAACCAAAGATGTAAAAGACCTGTATGCTGAAAACTATAAGACATTGATGAAGGAATTCGAAGAAGACACAAATAAATATAAAAATATTCCATGCTCTTGGGTTAGAAACATTCATATTCTTTATATGTCTGTTCCACCCAAAACAAGCTAAGATTCAACACAATCCCCATCAAAATTCCAATGGCATCATTCAAAGGAATATAGCAATCATAAAAATTATTTTTATAACAACAAAAATAATAATAATTTTTTTAAACCCACAAAAGACTCTGAATAACCAAAGCAATCTTAAGAAAGAAGAACAAAACAGGAGGTGTCACACTCCCTGATTTCAAACTATATTACAAAGCTACAGTAATCAAAACAGTATGATACTGGCTTACAAACAGACACATACCTCAAAAGAAAAGAACAGAGAGTCCAGAAATAAACCCACACATATATGGTCAATTAATTTAGAAAAGGAACTAAAAACATACAATAAAAAAGGTCAGTCTCCTCAATACATGGTGCTGGGAACACTAGATAGCCATATGCAAAAAAAAATTAAAAAAAAAAAGGAACTTGACCACTTTCTTATACCATATACATAGAAATTAACTAAAAATGGATTAAAGACTTGAACATATGACCTAAAACCATAAAAATCCTGGGAGAAAAACATAGGGGGTAAACTCTTTAATCTTGGCAATGATTTTTTAGATTGACCCAAAAAGCAAAAGCAATAAAGGGGGGGGGGACCCTGTGATTTGTTCAAGATATAAACAATGTTAGACATCATCTAGAGTAACGCCTTCAATTTTATAGATATGGAAACTAAGACTCAAAATCATTATATATGTAGATAAGTACTTTTCACTTGTTAGTTATTACTAAACTGTGGAGTTTGGGGAGATTATTACAATACATGATTACCACCAATAACTGGCTATCCAAACTGATTATAACTTAAAGAGAAAAAAGTATGCTCCTTATAATTAAAGATTGGCTCAAAATGTCATCTTATGATATACTGACACAACTGAGTACTATGCAATTGAAAAAAAGAATGGGGAAAATTTTATGAAATGATACAGAATGATTTAGGGATATAGTAATAAGAAAAAGTACAGAAGAATATCTATAGTATGCTACTTTTGTACAAGAAAGAAGAAATTTAAAAAAGGGAACAACATAGAAGGAAAAGGAGGTGACTCTTCTCTGAGTATACTTTTTTGTACAGCTCTTTTAGAAACTTTGCATGCAGGGGCACCTGGGTGGCTCAGTGGGTTAAAGCCTCTGCCTTCGGCTCAGGTCATGACCCCAGGATCCTAGGATCAAGCCCCACATAGGCTTTCAGCTCAGCAGGGAGCCTGCTTCCTCCTCTCTCTCTCTGCCTGCCTCTCTGTCTTCTTGTGATCTCTGTCAAATAAATAAAATCTTTAAAAAAAAAATAAGAAATTTTGCAAGTTTTACACAAACACATACACACTCAATTAGAATGGAAGAAAACTCTAAAATGAAATATAAACAGATACAAATGAAGCAAACATATTTCAAATGAGTAACACAACTACATTTGGTAAAGGGCTACAAGAGGACAGAGAATGGAAACCAACCCAAGTTAAACACAGTATTTGTAATATCATAAATACAACCATATTTATTAGGCTAAAAGCAAAATAACACTCTAAACAAATATTGAATGCTACTTTGTAGGGTTTGTTTTTACATATGTATGGGTTGACAATTCTCAAACTGCTTTCTTTGTATCTTAGGATTGAATAAATAAGTAAGTGTATTGAGTATAATGGAGCTGGCTTCTCACTGTCAAAGATAGGAGCTAAAAATACAGACAGGAAGCATGATAGAATGAACGCTATTGTGCTGAACTGGAATTGAAGTTATCAGTAGAAATGCATGGTTTCTCATAGGAATAAAGACAAAATATCACTTTTGTGGTATTACTGCTCAAAATGTATAACTTGAATCTAATTATAAGGAATCATTAGACAAACCCAGAATGAAGTTCTTTTTATAAAACAGGCCTGTACTCCTCAAATACGTCAGTGTTATAAAAGACAAAGAATGACCAGTAAACTGTTCCAGAGTAAAGGAGAGTAAGAGGCATGGCAACTGAATGCAACATATAACAAGGATTTAAATTTGCTATAAAGGCTGGCATTAAAACAACTAGAAGAATCTAAATAAGGTCTATAGACTAGATAACAGTATTATATTAATGTTAATTTCTTGATTTTAATAACTGTTATCCTGGCTAATAAGAGATTGTCCTTGTTTTTAGGAAACATACATGGAAGCTTTTAAGGATAAAAAGACATCATGTCTCCAGTTCCAAAATGGCTTAGGAGAGAAAAGTGTGTGCATACATGCATGTGTATCTATGTAAAGCAACTGTGGTAAAAATTAACATCTGGAGAATTTAAGTGAAGGAAATTATACTAGAACTCTGTATTATTTTTCTAACTTCACTGTAATATATCAAAATGAAAGGTTTAAAAGCTAGTCTTGTTCACTGCTGCAGCCTCAATGCTAGAAGCTGGCAGAACGCTAGTATTCAATTAATATTTGCTCAACAGATGAAACCTCACTATTAAGTTATAAACACTAAATTCAAGTTAGAAAGAAGAAACAGAGATTGGAACCTCATGAGGAATCAAATATCTGCCTCCTTTCCCCATGACTGCAAACACATCAGATACCCAGACAGACAACTGAAAGAAGGGAACTACAGTTTCTACTCTATTGAAAAATTTTTTTCCCACCTTTGTTATATGTATTTGTGAATAATCTATCAGCCTAAATGCTATTATTACCCACTGCATACATACATAAGCCTGATGTCAGAGTAAAGTGAGATCAACACTTACCAAGAAAATTATATTAGGGTATTTGTCAGAGATAGTGAACTTTTGAAGGAGACTAAGCATTTAAAATAACCTAAGAGATCTAAGGACCCTAATTAGAGTTAGTCAAGAAACACATCCAGGTACTTATAGGAAAATTAGGAATAAAAGGTGCCTTATGAAATATCCAAAAGTTTCTTTCTTCTTGACCAGAGCATCTGACTTCAATATCAAAGGACTACTGATGGTATGGCCATCAGTTAAATAATCTTTAGTTGGAGGGGAGCAATCACTTCTCAAAAAACCATTTTATCTTCTTATTCTCTATAATTCATTCATTTCATTATTTACCCAGGCAATTTATATTTATTGAACACTGACTACATGCTAGGTCCTATGCTAGCATTCTGGTGACCCAAAACCCTAGAAGTCAATGATGCATGTAAGAGATACCTCAAAAAGACAGGTTTTGCTTGATTCAGTCATACGTTCATTCCAAAGAATAAAGCAAAAACAGGTAGACAGCTTATTCACATCAAAGATTGGCATAGACATTCCTAATAAATAGTTCCATACTTTTAAGTTTCCAAAACAAATTTCAAGAGCCCAACACAACTTTTCAGAACTATTCAGGGGCAGGCAAATAGGCTTTTTTCCCTAAAACTATACTCTGAAGATCTAAAGTAAAAGCATTCCTCCAGCTTCCCAATTCTGAAAGGATCGTTCTAGTAGAGAATTAATCAGTATTTAAGTGGCAGAGACCACAGCTCAATTAAACATTAAGGTATAGAAACATTCTTTCCAACTGAATGGGCAGTGGGTCTATTCCCTTTTTCTATGGATGAAGGTCAAGCCTACGTAGGCTAAATATAAATATGGCTACCTATAAAACTAATGGGAATTAAGACAGAACAAAAAGGGCAGAAAACGGCACATTTTGGTGTCCATATGACAGGGACACATGAAGTGAGACAGGGAAGTGAGACAGATAAAAGGAAGACCCCAAAATAGTTAAAGAAAAAGGGATCCAGAAATGACTAGAGATGATGAAGCAAGAGTTAGGAATAAAGAAAGAAAAGGCTGAATGGAAGGAGGGTTTAAAGTTAGTAGCAATGAAGCCAACTGCAGGAGTCTGTCCTCTCATTCAAAGGCAAGTTAGTTCATTATACCTAAGGGTAAGTTTATCAGTAAAAAGGAAAAAAAAAAAACTACTTAAATTCCATCTCAGATACAATGCGCAGTGCATTCAGCACATAGTACATGTTGGATACATTAAATGTTAATTATCACTGTTATTGTTAATTAATTAATAGCAGCAGCTGAAGAAATAAACCTTGATGATGTTCCCCAAGCTGGACTTAAGAAGAAAATCAACACATTTCTGGCATACAACTCCCTGGATGTCACAGTGCTTCTTTTAAATTATTTCCTCAACAGGATAGGTAATGTCCTAATTTACCTAGAGGCTGAAAGAGAGTAAAATGCAGAGAAACCCAGTATTTCTGTCGTGTTCAATGGAGTTTGGAGCATGTAGTTTTGTTATTATAATTTGCCTACCTGTTTGTGTACCATTTACAATTCACCATTCAAAATGTCTTAAACCTCAAGAGTTTCCTTCTTAATTTTGAAAGCTAGTGAGTTAAACCCATCATGTTCCTAAAAACTGAGTTATTGAAAAAGAAAAAAATATGTCAAATAAATGTGAAAAAAAATGTTCAGTCTTTTTAGTAAACAAAGATTCCCCTGGAAATTAGATTAGTAAAATTCATTGTTAAGAGCAACAATTTTTGTCTTGTGACAAAGGCCTTAAAAATGGGAAAATTCAGGACGCCTGGGTGGCTCAGTTGGTTAAGCAGCTGCCTTCAGCTCAGGTCATGATCCCAGCATCCTGGGATCGAGTCCCACATCGGGCTCCTTGCTCGGCGGGGAGCCTGCTTCTCCCTCTGCCTCTGCCTGCCATTCTGTCTGCCTGTGCTTGCTCTCCCCCCCGCCTCTCTCTGATAAATAAAATCTTTAAAAAAAAAAAATGGGAAAATTCATCTAGAGACGTCACTTCTGGGTTTTTATTTTATAGAAACAACCAAGGTTGTACATGAGAATTTATCCATAACAATGTTTCCTACAGCATATTTATAACAGCAAAGAAAATATTGGAAAAAAAGGAACAATTGATATTTCAAAGAATAGGCCAGTTAAGATTATACAGCCATTAAAATCATGATCTAGAACTTAGTAGCATAGAAAACACATTTGATATATATTTTTATTTAAAATTTAAAAAGTAGTTCATCTTTTTTATAAACTTACTTGTTATTTTCAAACACTAGCTTTTCTATATAAGCTTGAATGTTATTTCATCCAGTTTTTTTTTTTTTTTAAATCAGGATTCTAGCAATCTGGTAATTTTTGTTTTAATTTATCCTTAAAGATTTTAAAGATTGTTGACACTGCTGTAAATGGAACAATTACTCTTTTTTTTTTTTATTCTAGTTACTTAATGGTACAGAGAAAAGCTATATATACCTATATATATCTAATATCTGGTCACCTAATCAGATTTTTCCCCTTATTAATTCAAATCATTTGTTAATATTTCTTTCAGAGTTGAATGTAAAACAATTAATTCGCTTGGAAGGAGTTTCTTACTGTACAGTTAAGAGAAAAAGATTCAAATAACTATATAATATGATCCCATTTTGCAACACATACAAATATGTCTTAATATATTTGTATATGACAAAATAAGCTTGGTAAATGCTTAGACACACAGCTTGTTCAACATGGATGTCTACAAAGATGATGAGAAAGAGGGTTAAAGGAGGAAAGTAAACTTTTTTCTATAAAAAATTCAGTGTTTTAAAAAGATAATCACGGAAAGCATGACACACAGATATCTGTTTATGAACAGAGATGCCTAAAAAGACAGTCATCAAAATGTACATAACTTCTTATGGTGATAGGATTTCAGGTACTTTTTATTTCTTTACATTTTTATGTAGGAAAATGTTTTATATGAAAATACATTACATAATATTAAAAACAAGTTCTTTTCAATATGTGTATCAAAAAATGGTACACACTTGAGCATGCTGGTAGATTGATAAGGCTTTCAAAAGGAAAAGAAGAGGAATTTGTTGGAAGGAAGTGAAAGTAATAGTCCAGTGACTTTAACTGTCACGAAGTAATGGGGACAATGCTGGAGAAGGAAAAAAAAAAATGAAATAAGCTTTTGAAGGGTACCTGCTTTATGATGATAATGAAGAAAAAGAAGGAGACAACACCAACTCAATCTTTATCATGGTTTCACTAATGAAAAAGGTTATAGTCTACTTGGGGAAAAATAACTTCCATAATGACATAATTTCATTTATCTAATATGGTGTGTAAGAGGAGTAGAGAGAAAGGAAAGATCTAGGTGGACTGAATTAGGAAACACCTCATGTAAGAAATAGAACTTGCGGATTTGAATAATACGTTAAACAGTGAAGTGAGGGTTTTCTAGTTCTGTGAAAGAATAAGATCAAAGGTAAGGTATACTGGCTGAAATGCATACCAGTGGACTGCAAGGGTAGCTTCATGTGGGAAGCAGGAAATAAAAGTATGCAGGTGGGGGTGGCCAGGTCAGAGAGAGCCTTAAAGGACAAGCTGAGACATTTAGCCTTGATGGTCAAGGCATTCTTGAGCAGAGGAATGACAGGAGAGGAATGTTCTAGAAAGATAAACCTGGAGGTGGTATGTAAAGGGGTGAGCAGTGAGAGAGGAAGGAAAAGGGCAAAGTAGGAGGCTGTTGGGAGCAGTGAAGACCTGGATTCCTATCTTGGTTGTGGTGATAGATACACAGGGTCAAATACAAGAGATACCTTCAAGGACTATTTGGAAACTCCTGCTATAAAATCTCAAAGTCTTAATAATCATTTCAAGGAGACCTTGAGCTCTAGGAGGCACAGATCATCAGCACCTGGGAAATGTGGAGTTGTTTGTAATCTAGAAGGTGAAGGAAAGGGCAAGGAATGACTCTGTGAAGGGAAAATGGAAAGGCCTCAGGTATTAGCAAAGGAGCAGGGACACTGAGTTGGCTAGGTTTTCTGGGGCAAGCGTGAGTGCCACCTCTGTGCTCCAGTGAGTCCTGGTACCTTACAGGATGTACTGTAAGCTCTACCTAGGCTGATCTTAGCCTCCTAGTAAATGAGTAAAGAATGTTTTGATTACTCACTATGTAGCAATCTAAATATTGTAAAAATCAGTTACTCCCTTGTATATTTTATCTAGGTGTTAGAGGAGTGAACGCCCAACAAATATGTCCATATCATTTTCAAAGCAGCCTTTCTTCTGATAAGACTTCTTCACCATTTAGAACTTGTTGACATACTAAATGCTGCAGATAAGATTTCGGTTAAAAATTTTTCATTTTTTAAAGAGGACAGGTTCCTTTTCCTTCCCTCTAAAATAAAACCTCAAAGAGCCAGTGAGTGGGAGAGCAAGTAAGAGAAAGAGTGAAAGAGAGAAAGACAGAGAGAGAAAAAGAGAAAGTAAAAGAAAAAGATAAAGAAGAGGAAAGAGAAAATGAAAAAGACTGAAAGAGCAAAAGAAAAAAAGCACAATATTAAAAATGTCTAGCTTTCTTTCCTGTTGTCTGCATTTTCTCTATACAGTGGAGCCCACATAAAGGAGCCAACTCATTTATTAGACATTCCCTGAATCACAAACTCAAAGCGCAATAATATCTGTCCTCATGGTATCAATAAGAGGAGATAATATTTGTAAATTGCTTAACAGAGTGCCTGGCACATTGCAATTACTCAGAATGAGAATACAAAATAACGATCAACAGAAACATTAGCATGCCAAGACAGTGTTCATACAGCATGATTTCAATTCTATTAAATGACATGAAAAAAAATCAGAAATATCCTAAAATGTTAAGAGTCCTCAGCAAAAGGAATGATCAACAAAATGAAAATGAACCCACCAAATCGGGAGAGAATATTTGCAAACCACAGAGCTGATAAGGGGTTAAATATCCAAAATATATAAAGAATTTCTACAACTCAATAGCAAAAAACCAAGTAATACAATTAAAAATGACCTGCATAGACACTTTTCCAAAGAAGATATTCAAATGGTCAACAGCTACAAGAAAAGTTTTTAGTGTACAAAAGGCAAACAAAAACTGACTCTAAAGAAGCTTACTTCTAAGCAGAAATCCCACTTATGTAGATACATGACATACTATAATAAAAGTCTCCTGTGGTGAACATATGCTGTGATGTGACCTCTTAATATGGTAGAAAAATTGGAAATGTTTTAGCTTAAAAAACCTTCCAGAATCCTATTATCCTATTTTAACTTTTTAAAAATTGCACATATTATAAACACTATACTAGAAAGGAAGATCTTTCGTCCAAAGAACTGAAACTGGACCATAGCATAATTCTGATTTGTAGAGAAATATCAATGATTATTTCAGTGATTAACCCCATTTAATACTGGAAAAAAAAAAAAGTGTGTAGATGGCTCTAAATTTTTTAGAAGCAATGTTCCAAAAGTCTACAAGATGAACAAGCTATTCCACAGAACCTTTTTCTCTACAGTGAGATATGGTATTCTGCAATTTCCAGAGGAAAAAGCCAGGGCTTCTGCTGGTGCTGCTATTTAAACTAAGGAGGAAAAAACTGACAAGAATTGAAGATAGCCTCTGTGTCCAGACTTGAAGAAAGAATTAAAATATTTCTATTTCTAACATCTAATAATTGTCATCCTTTGAATCTAGAAGGCTTTTCTTTTTAAGCAGTTTAAGTCCTCATCCATAATGGCTTGCCCATCTTGCTATAATGTGCTGAATGTATCCCCTATCCCCCCCAAATTCACACATTATACCCCTAAACCCCAGTGTGATGGTATATAGAGGTGAGGCCTCTGGGAAGTAATTAGTTATGGATTAGGTCACAAAGGTGAGACCCTCGTGTTGGGATTAGTACCTTTATTAAGAAGAGGAACACAGAGTTCTTGCTTTCTCTAGGCATGCACACATGCACCAAGGCAATGAATGTGAGTACAGAGGAAAAACAGTGTGTCTACAAGGAGGCAGAGAGCCCTCACCAAAAACTGAAGCTGCAGGTACCTGAATCATAGATGTCCCAGCCTCCAGAAATACGAGAAATAAGTATCTGTTGTTCAATCCACACAGTCTATGGTCTTTTGTTACAGCAGGCTGAGCTAACTAAGGCATTCTCTCTTCTCCTATCCCATTTTACCCCTGGCTTGTCCCCCAGTCACGAATACCTGCTATAGGACGGTGATAAATAGAGAGCTAAGTTATTTTTACATTATTGTTTCACTTACTTATCGTGAGAATGCTTTGCTCCTTGATGTTAATTTCAACTGCAGAACATTTTATACTTCTCAAAAAAAAAAAAATTATAAAAACTAAATTAAATTACTTTTTATTATATGATCCCCATTTGTTTTTGTTTCCTGTAAGACCAACGGAATTGGGGCAGAAAATAATGTTCATCATTCCCAGATTACATATTAAGATACAGAATTAAATATCTTCCCTCATACTCAAAAATTAACGGGATTAGAATCAGTAATAATTTTTTATTCTGCTTTTGCTGTGTAAAAGCACTGTGGAAGATAAAAAAATATGAAACAAGAGCTTCCCTCAAAGTATTTACCTATATTTATTATTATCCAAGGTATGCCCTCAACAATGCAACAAATCATTTTAACTTTCTAAAAAGTAATACCATCACACTCATGGGATCCATCTTTTCCTGCCAACTTCACACAAATCATCCTGCTGGAAGAGACTACAGTTGGGCAAAAAGTAAAATGTCACAATGTTCCCACCAGTCACTGATAAGCACTCACTAACTGGATTATTACCAGTAAGAAAGGGAAGTGCAGAGGGACAAAAAAAAAGAAGGGTAGAGAAAGAGAAAGAAAAAAAAAAAAAGATGATGTTTACCAAGTTGTCTGTTTTAAGATTACCAGGACCAAGTTTTTCTTTTTTTTTTAAGATTTTATTTATTTGAGACAGAGCGAGTGAATGAGAGGGGAAAGGGCAGAGGGAGAAGCAGACCTCCCACTGAGCAGGGAGCCCCACATGAGGCTCTATCCCCGGAACTCCAGGATCATAACCTGAGCTGAAGGCAGTTGGTCAACCAACTAGTCACCCAGGTGCCTCCTTCAGGACCAAATTTTAAGAAGAAAAACGCAACTTTATTCTGATTCTGAAGGGAACATTTAGAATTATTTAAAGAAATATAGGGAAAATTAACCCAAATAAACCACTTTAGACCTATACCAGTATGGATCTCTAATAGTGACCTAATACTCTCACCAGCTAAGCCAGTGCCAGGATAAAGTCAAGGACTCAGAATAGCCCTTTTTGCTTCTTTGACATTTTAAACAGTTTAAAGAACACATGGATTAAGGGGGGGATAAAAACCATCAGTATACCCTCCTGCACCCCACCATTTGAAACAAAGAAGAGTCTACCTCATTCTGTCCTTCTCCTCCTTCTCCTTACATTGGTTTGTAGAATTTGAAACTAGAATTTCCCAGTACTTCCTACCAGTTGGTTTCAAAATAATTTGAACATGAAAACATCCATATCAATTTGTTTAAAATGCTTCTTCCTTCTGCTGGATGCTTGACTGCACTGTTGTTTTCTCGAGGAGACAGTGAGCAGTCATTCAAGATTCTGGCATTTTCTGGGCCAGTTACAAAAGATAAGAAGCAGACAGCAGACAAGAAGAAACCTGCTTTTATCTTCATGCTGTGTTGCAACCTGTTGGGCAAGAAGAAGTTCAGTGCCATATTTAGCCATATCCTTCCCCTGTTCTGTAAAAAGTTTATGGTGTAGACCTCATTTGTAAAGTCTCAGCATGCTTCCTTCTTTTATAACCTTTTCTACAAACTGTAATGGAAAAGCTACCTTGCAGTACCTTATATAACATAAGTTCTCTCAGGATTTTGCCATCCCTGGTCATTTGGCTTTCGAACCAAAAATCTGCCCTGTCTTATTCTCCTTGGGTCATTGGTGGTGGTGGGGTGTGTGTGTGTGTGTGTGTGTGTGTGTCTTTATTCCAACTTAATTTATTCAGAAGAGGGCTGTTCTCTTTACCTGCTTGTTGAAAACCTTTTTTCTAACATTAATTTTCAAATTGTGTTGGCCCAAGATTGCAGATCAGCTCTGCAACTTTTCTAAAGATTTGCAGATCAAGCCAGAGAAGTTGGGTCTGGTTTGCTTTTGTGGAAAAAGTGATACGGACAAAATTGGAAACTACTACTTAAAAATTCCAAGTTCCGGGACGCCTGGGTGGCTCAGTGGGTTGGGCCGCTGCCTTCGGCTCGGGTCATGGTCTCAGGGTCCTGGGATCGAGTCCCACATCGGGCTCTCTGCTCAGCAGGGAGCCTGCTTCCTGCTCTCTCTCTCTCTGCCTGCCTCTCTGCCTACTTGTAGTCTCTCTCTGTCAAATAAATAAATAAAAAATCTTTAAAAAAAAAAAAAAATTCCAAGTTCCAAATCTGACTGAAAATATTTGGGGCTTGAATTCCATTTGTATCCCCATCTAAGAAAATGATGGTACTAAAAACCTGATTGTAAAGTTCCTAATATTTCTCAGTCAACAAATATCTTTTCCAAAACAGCCTTCTGATCAGTATAATGCAAATGAATCACCAATAAAGCAATTAAATTCCACCCAAAATATTCCTGTACTGAAATTCAAAGGAAAGTGCTTGGCAAAATGCATCTTAGGATCTGCCAAACCCCAAACATTTGAAAATAAATAACTCTAGGATGCTTTTCCAAGCCCCAAAAAGCAAATGGCCACTGCTCTTTGAGAATGCAAGTTTCTGAACCTCTCTTCTCCTTGACTGCATAGCCTAAGCCCTTCAGCGTCAAAGGTCAAGAACCACCAACCAAAGAATTAATACGACTGAAGCTCTGGGTAAATAAACTTAAAACTCCAAAGCTCTGACAGATAGATTCTCACACAGTTCATCTGTTAAGAGATTTTTTTTTTCTTTTTTTTTTTTCCCCATTCAAGGAGCATTTTAGCCTTAGGATTACCTTTCATTCAGCAAGGATCACCTACATTCTCACTCTGGTGGTTATTACAGCAAATCATGGGGTGTTGAGAACTTGGCTTCCTCCATCTTAATAAAACAGTTCAAGTCCTAGAGGCAGTTAATCCTTGGAAGGCTTTGTGATCCCATCCCCTGACATGTTTGATAAATATGGAAATTGTAAAATGTTCTGACTTGTTAAAATTTTTTCAGCCTGCTTACCGTGCTCTTTGGCCTTAACATGCACAGAGTGCTGACTTGGCATGCCCAGGGGCCTCCATCACCTTCTCTATTGTGTACACACTGACAACCCCTGAAGCATAAATAAGTCACACTTCACAAAGAAATGTTTATTCTACACTCTAAGAGGGACTCTCCTTTTCTCAAGGAAACAAAAGTATGGCAAAGGGGAGGGAAGAAGGGTGTGTACAAAAAAATGCAGCAGAAAGGAGTGGGGGGGAAACCTCAATTCTAAATGACTGCAAAGCTGGAGACCATTAAAAAATCTGGGTTGGGGCAGGTGTGTCTACAGTTGGCTGAAAGACTCTAAACAAATCTTTCTTTCAGAGTCCGAAATTACTATAGTAAGAAACAAGTATTCCTCTTTGGTTAATGAATAATATAGTTTTCTTTCAGTACCTCTTATACTTCCAGTGGGTCAACTCCCCCTTTAACACCCTTCAAAGTCAAGAAAATGAAATGCTATGATCATCTGTATATCTGGCCATCTGTGAGCAAGAAAAGAGGATCCAGTGTCATGAGTAGACCCAACTTCTACTCATCACAAATAACTAGTCATCTTGGAGATTGAATAAACAACTACAAAAATACCAGAAAGAGGGCCTGTAACTATACAAACTGGGTGTGGTGTCTAGAAACCCTCCAGACTCCTCCGGGCACAGTATTCACAGGGAAATTCTATGAAGAAACCACAGAGACAATACGCTGATGAAATGATGATGACGCACTGGAATACTTAAAAATTTATAGCCAGCTGCACTCGTCAGTCACAGCCATTCCTGATAGTCCCAGATCCAACCGAGGAATTCCCAACACTCTGACCATTTCCGGAAGATTATCTTTATGGCATCCCCTGAGGCTGCTGCTTCCATCAAACTTAGAAACGTGAGAGCAATAGCAAGAGATGCACAGGGGGAAAGAAATGGAGGTCTCACAGACCTTTCTTTTCTTAGTGAAAAGAAAAACGAGCAGTAAAATAGCTGAGTGGCACAGAACTGGAGGGAGAGGTAAAGAAGTCAAGAGTCAGGATGGCATACATACTATTAAAACCATCTAAAAATAATTAGAAGTTAGCTGGAGCTCTGCAGATGGTTCAGGTGGTTCTCAGGACCTAGGGAGGTTTAGGGTAGGCAGGAAAAGGGCTACCAGATGATTCCAAAGGACAAGAACTTGGTCTGTGGATGCTGGGGAAGGAAAAAAGAGCGAAAGTATTGACCTTTCAGCCTAGTCTTTAGACAAAAGATGACTTTAGGAGAGAAAATAATCAAAATGATGGAGAATATTCTCTCCTGCCTTCCCATCAACACCAAGTTTCTTAAAAGGAGCTGTAGCTCAAAGCAGCAGAACATGAAGAAAACACTGCAGAGAGAAAAGGAGACCAGCCAAATCAATGACAAAGCCATCCATCTTCTGACAGGCAGAATACTCTAGAGCCCAGGTTAAGCCTTCTCAAACCTCAATGTGCATGAGAATCACCTGGAACTTGTTAAAATGTAGATTTTGACTAATTAGTTCTAAAGTGGGGCCAGAGTTTTTGCATTTCAAACAGGCTCCCAGATAATGCTAACACAGCAGGTCCACAAACCTAGCTGTGCTTAGCAAAGGTTAGTATGGATCTCAGGTAAATTCTGGCTTGCCCCATGACCCTGGAGAAGTTACTTCTCTAATTTCTCAGTTTCCTCATTTATTAAATGGAGAGAGCAATACCTACCTCATAAAGCTGACATGAGGAATAAATAAAACTATTTAGCCTAATGCCTCCCCATTACCACTACTAATATGGTATTTTCCAAAGTGCAATACACACACTATTGGTGTTACAAGGACAAACTTAAAAGCTGTAATTTATAGGCAATATTTTCATAGTTATTAGAAAGAAAATTACTGTTACCTTAAACTCAAGATTCATGGGTATTATCACTTAAGAAAAGACTGAGTTTAAAGGAAAAAGTCAATCTAAAAAACTACTAAAGTAAAGAAATGTACAAGAGGTATATGGATATGACAAAAATGATGGGGATGATACTCAACTGATAAAACTTTGGGAAACATCAATTAATACAGGTTATTAAATTTCTGAAGGGAGAGGCTTGACCCAATCATCCCATTATGCAGAGTAGGTGTGTGACAGAGTCCTGAATATATTTCGAAACCTTCTGGTCACTCAAGGTTTAGAAACCACACTTTAACCAAGTATATTCTGACCCACACTGACTTGTATATATTGCATACCTACACTATCATAAATCATCAAACTATTCATAAGGCTAAGGAAAACAATTCCGTGGAATGAAGCTATTTCCCCCTTTGATAGGTAAATTAACCAATCTAAACTACCTCTCATAACTGAACTAAATAATAGAATTATGCCTCCAAGGAAGGAAAGCTATGATTTCATAAAGTCAGTATTATAATGTTTCCTCTTTTCCCACAAACATTTTGTAACACCATTCTAAGGTAATTTGTGGTCAAAGAGATGGATGTGGATGACTGAACACTTTACAAACGAATTTGTCATACTCTTTAACAACAACCTGTAGAGCTAAGACAGGAAGTCTGAAGTCATACATGAGCTGGGAAAAGAGGCAGCATGTTTGTGAGTAGCATGGTTTTCAAAAGAGAGCTATAAAAGGATTCCTGATGTATTTTGCATCTGATGTCTGGTATACTTGGAGCAATTTATCATTCTTACAATTCTGCTGTAGCTGGCCGATGGTTCTATTCAACCTAATGAGCAAATACGAAAGTGAACACAGACATATGTCAGAACTTCACTCATTCATTTGCCCATGATGTGAACCATTTCTTTGCTGAATTGGATAATAGTTTCGAATACTGGAAGAATATTTTCTAAGTTTTTTGTGCTATGCCTAATATACTGGCTGAAGACATGACATACTTCAAGTTTAATCTGCATTATTTTTCCATTTTCTCCATCACTTTCTCAAGTCTAGACAATTAACAAAACAATAAATCAAGTCCTAATTTGGGTTTGCCAATTTCCACAGTGTTAATCCTTCTCCTATGGCTGATTTCAAGTTGCCAACATGACCTCAGTGAACATGGAGTTGGAAGATATGTGCATGGTAAACACCATTACATAGTATTTTCAATACAGATGCAATAGATACAAATGATTTCAGAAGCATAGATAGTAATAAAATGTGTAAAAAGAGTTATGAAGTAATGAGTTTTGAAGATTTTTTCAATATAATTTTTTAATTATAAGTTTATATAATTTAATTTGTAATGATAACCAACTTACACAATTTCTAAAAATTTAATAATTGTCTCCTAGAAGCTTGTAGGGGCTGGTTTTAGCACACCACTCGCCAAGAACTACATCCTACACATTGTTGCTAATCCCACCAGATTTACACATCAATTTTGAGTTTTCCTAGTTAAAAATCTCTTACAGAAATATAGCAAACCTTGTGTACTAGAGACAACAGCAATAAAAATAAACTGACAGATATTACAATCAGAGTTTTTTTATAGCCAAGTTTGTGGTTAACTACAGAAAATAGACACAATAGAAATAGGCCACAAAGCCTTAAGGAAAGCAACTGACAAAAGCACCTTTGCATCTTGGGAGAAAGAAATGTAGGCAATAGATATTTATTTGGGTAAAAAAGGACATCAGGTAAAAATAAAGATATTTGCATCAATTTTCTCAAATAAAACTAATCAGAAAGACTTGATTTCCTAAGCGAACCAAAAATAAAAGAAATAACTGCAGGGAAACAGAAATATTCTTTCTATAGACAACCACCAAATATAAATACTTTACATACCATCATTACATGCCAATTCCAACTTTCTAATTTGTAAAAGATAAAAGAGGAAATTATAAGGGAAACCAAAGCTATTTCACTCATCCTATAGCCAAAATAAATTGCTCAGGGAACGAGAGAACTTATTCCACAAAATTTATGATGTTAACTAGCACTTTTAAAGACTTTCAAAAACAGGTCTGCATTGCTCTGGTAAGTTTTTGAAAAACCAAAAGCAGTTAAGTTGTTCTCAGTCCCTTGGAAAAGTTCGATTAACCAGTCAATGTTAAAAAGGGTGAAATTTCAGCTACCTTCCCTTTCACGGAGGACAGGCTTATATGAATTACTTTCCAAAGCGGACTATAATATTCTTTGGAATTGTTTCCTTCAAAAGTAAGTCTTCAAAGCTGAAGGAAACGTACAGCGCACACATTGTTTATCTCTATAAGATGAACATATGGAAAAATTTATAACTGTCAAGTGTCATTACACTGCAAAACAAACATGTGGACGTATACAACAGGGATAAATAGAGTGAGATTCATTCACAAATTGGAGATGCTGAAAGCACGTGGAAGAGTTTACAAAAATTGCAAAGTTTAAGAGATCAGGAGGACAGTGGTACTAAACTGGCTTCACAAAAAGATTGCATGCAATAGATTCCACTGTTCCTTCCAAATGATAACACAGGTTTGGGCATGCAGGTTAACTTGAGAAGCAGCCCTTAAAGAAAAGGAAAGAAGAAAACAACTCCTGGCTTTTGTTAAAAATTCTAAGCATTAGGGATACTAAAAAAACAAAACAAAACAAAACAAAACAAAACAAAAACAGGAGTAAAACTATTAAAATCATAAATTAAATAACAAGTGAGTTATAAATATTATAAAGAAAACAGAGTTGAAAAATTATTTTAACAAAATATTATAAAACATTTTATTTTAAAACATTTTATTATAAAACATTTAGTTTTCTTAAGAACCTTAATGAATAGCAGTATAAATTGCTGAATTCGGCAATTTTAAAATATAAGCCATTTCTACAGTGACTTTCAAGTAAAAAAGAAAAAAGGGGGGGAAAGGCACTAAATGTATATTTTAAAATGGAGAATTTTGCAGTTTTCTCCCCAAAATCCTCCTTCCATGTGGACTAATATTAGAATATGCAGTATTCCCAAAAGTCTGATTTTCAGGGGCGTCTGGGTGGTTCAGTGGGTTAAAGCCTCTGCCTTAGGCTCAGGTCATGGTCCCAGGGTCCTGGGATCAGAGCCCCGCATCAGGCTCTCTGCTCAGTGGGGAGCCTGCTTCCTCCTCTCTCTCTCTTCCTGCCCCTCTGCCTACTTGTGATCTCTGTCAAATAAATAAATAAAATCTTTAAAAAAAAAAAAAAAAAAAGGTCTGATTTTCATGTACAGAGTTTTAATGAAAAAAGAAATATCCCCCAAATTTCTCAATATCAGCAGTGCCCTGAAAAACAAACAAACAAACAAACAACAACAAAACCCTTCCTAAGTGGAGTGTAATGACAGAGAAGTACTCCCAAGGAAACAAAAGTATTCTCTGTCTGAAGCACACGGGCACTGAGTGCAGAGGCGGAAATAAGGCTCGGATGTTCTATTTTCTTCCGTCCTCAAGTCATTACTTTAACAGGCAAAGAATAACTAAACAGCAAAACTTTGACGGAAGCACATACTTTCCACACACTCTAAGTGTCACAGGCCTGTTTAGAGAAGAAAGACCAAACAATCTATGGCGTCTTAGTCAGAAGGGCCAGAATTAGATGTTTCTGACTAAGGAGACTATTTCTGCCTCTACCATGGCCTCATTTTGTATTGTCAGTGAAGAGATTTATCTGTTCCTTGCTTGGCTTTAAAAATAAAGATTGAGCCACATAACCTCTACTTAGCTTCCTAGAATATTGTGGCATGACAATAAATAATGCCCATAAAAGTTTTGATCTCTTCAGGGAGAATAAAATGAATTCCGACAGAGGCAAGAGAGGTTTTAGAGGTTCCTGAGAGATCAAGGTGGAACACAAGGAACAGATAAACCACCAATCACTGGAAAATGCCTGTTAACCCTCCTTATTTACTTTCCAGATAAAAATGGTCTTTGAAACTAAGCCCATAAACTGTCATCTAGATCATATCCAATTTCTATTTCTATTGTATCCACTTAGGCCATCACTACAAATTATAACATAAGAGCAGGTAAGAGACAACTGGAGTAAATAGAGTAAATTGGAAAACCTGAGGAAAATTTAGGGTTCTTGACTTCTAAGCCTGGCTTCTCCTAACATTAAAAAAAAAAATGAGGAATTAGAAAGTTAGATTAAAAAAAAGAATAGATCTCAGGCCTCTTTACGGTCCCATCTGTTTCTCTCATGAGAAGTCATCAATATGGCTGCCAAGATTTCTTGGTGGGAAAATTATTTTGTAAGATAAAACAACTGCACTTAATTGAACCTTAGTTGTTGGATATGTGACTGAATTTGCATTTAAGTTATTAAGGACTGGGGCACAATGGTTTCATTTGAATCTTCTCTCTGAAGGCTCTGATGTCTGCAAGGCATATACTTTATATATTTTCAACTATTGTACATATAATGATGGCAACAGTTTACTTCTTTTTTTCCCTAGAAGTTTGATTCACAATAGCCACATATTTCAAATACCAGATACTTACTAACATACTGTATGACAACAGAGCAGCATTCAGAGATTTATAATGCCATGTGAAATCACACAGAGTAAAAAAGGAGAAAATAATGGCATATATAAACAATCTTACCAAAATTTCTACATCTTGACATAGTCTGTGTTTGTTCCATTGATTACAATCTTAATCCTTAGGGTTTGAAATCTACCATATAACTAATCTTGAATCATTATCATCTTCTAAGAAAGAATGATAGGTCACTTATAATTTTTAGCTTTAATCCGTTTCTTTAAGATTTTATTTTTATTTACGAAAGAGAGCAGAGAAAGGGGGGTGGGAGGGTGGAACAAGCAGTCTCTAAGCTGAGCTGGCAGCCTGACATGAGGCTTGATCTCACCACCCTGAGATCATGTACTGAGCCGAAATCAAGAATTGGATGTTTAGGGACGCTTGGGTGGCTCAGTTGGTTAAGCGGCTGCCTTCGGCTCAGGTAATGATCCCAGCAGCATGGGATCAAGTCCCACATCGGGCTCCTTGCTCGGCAAGGAGACTGCTTCTCCCTCTGCCTCTGCCTGCCACTCTGTCTGCCATTGCTCGCTCTCTCTCTCACTCCCTCTTTCTCTCTGACAAATAAATAAATAAAATCTTGAAAAAAAAAAAAAAGAATTGGATGTTTAACCAACTGAGGCATCCAATACTAATTCTGGTATTTTATCTCTTTTACAAAGATACCTGAATGTGGTGGTGTTCTCTTGGCCTATGTCATTAATAAATTGGTATCAAGATAATAACAAGAAGGCAATAATACTAAGAGACCTTTGAAGACTGTGACCACCTTTACATGCTCTATAATGGTAGGCACAGCTCTATCAGATGGATGAGATAATGAATATAAATCACCACTTTTTTTTTAATTCTCACTTTCAAATTCATTTAATCTTTCTGAGCTTAAGAAAGGGTGGTTTGCTGAAGACTAAACACCAAGTAAATTGCAGAATAGGGATTTGAGCCCAAGTCCGTCTTGCTTCAAATGTCTGTGTTCCTTCCACTGTGCCATGGGGCCTCCCATCGGGGTACAGTATTTTCTGCTTCTAGTAGGGGAAGACAAGGCCCTCTCAGTATCCAGAATATCAGGGGCAGCTCCTGCTGTCCCAACTGTTCCTAATACGATCAAGCTAAAAGGAAGTGTGAGGGATGAGGAAGCTGTGCTGATTGTTGTTCCCTATCTAATTCTAGAAATATTTTTCCCATAGAAATAGAGTTAATTTCTTCAATGGCAACTAAAATTCACCTTCTGAAATGCTGAAGTTCTAAAATAGTAAGGAGGTAAGTTTTCCTGACATATTAGTTCTCAAGATGAATGCTATATTTTATTTACATATCCCACTCAAGAATAGAACTCAGAATCTGTCTGTGAGAAAATAATTCTTCACTTTTTAGAGATGTATACTAATTTTCCTTGTATTACTTCCATGTTTTCACAGAACATCTGAGCATGTGTATAAAACAAAAAAGCTCACTTTGAACACTTTAAAACTGACATCCTGCCAATCTTCTTAATAAATACCTTAAGTTATTTTTTAAAAGATAAAGAAAAAAGAAAAAAAAAGTCAGGCCCTGAAGTAAGAGATAAAAGGATGAAATCCATGAATATAAACTCCTAGGCAGTTTAATTTATATAAGAGGAAAAGGTAAATTAAATTATTAGAATCTAAAAGAATCAGAGATCTTACTGCAACTAGAAAGCAAACCTACCCCACCACAGATTTAGGATGTATTTAACCCTGGAAGCCCAAATTCCTTTCAGTCACATCCTCTTCTTGTTTCTGCATGAAATCCAAGGTGCATGATGGTAAATATCTAATTTGCAACGTTAGGAATACGAAACTCCTCAAATAAGTTCCCTAGGTTCTCTGGGTAAATTGCCAGGAAAAAATTGTTGAAAAAAAAAATTATATGGCTTACTCTTTCTGCCCAAAGAACTTTTTTTGTAACTGTCTAGCATAGCCTTTCTTCTGGGGGACTTGAAAACAACAGATTTATCTTTTTCCTAAAAGTGGTATATGGGTCGGCCTGAAAATGTGCAAAAGGGACATCCATTACTTAATTAACTCATGCTGATGATAATTTTCTATTAAATGTAATGATATAGATAAACTATCATCCTAACATTCTTGTTACAGACTTAAGAAGGAAAATAATTTTTAAAAACAAAAGTTTAATCTGTTCTAGGTCAGAAAAGAGTTCTGAAAATTCTATCTTCCAGTGGTATGAAAGCTTCTGTAATTGCAAGATTACGAATCTTTCCCTGCAAAATTTTTCTAATTATGTTTCTGACCCAAGAAAGATATACTAGAAAAATGAACAAAAGCTCCCTCAAACTACATTATCAAATAGTGAAAACAGTGTTCATGTCAGTAAGGCAAGGAAAACCAATGTATACTGATCCGTTTGTATCTCTGATTTAAAAACAAAACAAAACAAAACAGACTTCTTGGGACGCCTGGGTGGCTCAGTCAGTAAAGCTGCTGCCTTGGGCTCAAGTCATGATCCCGGGGTCCTGGGATTGAGCCCTACATCAGGCTCCTTGCTCAGTGGGGAGCCTATTCTCTCTCTGCCTCTGCCTGCTTGTGCTCTCTCTGACAAATAAGTAAATAAAATCTTTAAAAAAAAAAAAAAAAAAGACTTCTTTCTTAGGAATAATGTAATCAAACACAATCATTATTGATTACTTTCTATACTGAAGTTTTCAAAAATAAACCTAATGAAAATGTTTCTTAGCTAGCAGGTTATATTCAGCCAGAATATGAATGCTTTCCAGAGCATTCATTTTTCCCTTTTAAGGATGATTCAGCTCCAGTGCTACTTCAGCCCAGTGGTGACTGAAAAAGAGAGGATCATTAATCCATCAACAGGTTCCCCCTGAAGAGTCTCCCTGTGTGCAACTGCCTGTGGGAGGGGTCTGAAGGGGCTAAAAATGTCTAAGCTATAATCCTCTGTCCTCTTGGTGCTTTCTATTTGGCCTGGAGAACAAGACAACTCACGGGCCTTTATTATCTTTTAGGATACACCACAGTGAAGACTGCATGATTTAAACACAGCTTCTAGTTGAGAAACTTCACAAAATTATCCATGGAAATGTCATCCAAATAAAGCTGGAAGACTGAATGAAAGTTGGCAGAAGTACTGATGTTAAGTGGCATTTTACACTCAAAAGCATCCAAATGGGGGGGAAAATGTGGTGTTTGTAGTACAGAATGAAAACAAACATTAAAAGATTTTAAAATAAGGAAATGTGTGAGGATAGAAAAATAGGAGCATGTGTTGAAAAGCAGTCTTACTATTTCTACAGTTACTTATGTTTAAAGAAATATTCGAAGCTAAATACAGGAATACCATATGCTGCTCTAAACCCTAACAAATGTGATATAGGATGGTTTTTCTCCTCCTATTGCTAATTAACAGATTTAACAAAGTTTTACTAAGCATCTACTATAGGCCAGGCACTATTCTAGGGAATACAGTGATGAACAAAAAGACATGAATCATGCCTTCAGGGATCTTGAGAAGAGACATGGAACGATAACATGGAACAAACACTCTATGAGGACAGGGTAATACGGAACAGACCACAGAGATACCAAGCATACAGGAAGGCCCAATTGAGGAAGTGTAGATTGAGACCAGAAGACTAAGCAGGAATTAGACAAAGAGGGATGATGAGGGGTGCCTGGGTGGCTCAGTGGGTTAAGCCTCTGCCTTCAGCTCAGGTCATGATCTCAGGGTCCTAGGATCGAGCCCCGCATCGGGCTCTCTGCTCAGTGGGGGGCCTGCTTCCCTCTCTCTCTCTCCCTGCCTCTCTGCCTACTTGTGATCCCTCTCTCTCTGTGTCAAGTAATTAAATAAAATCTTTAAAAAAAAAAAAAAAGAGGGATTATGAAAGAAGGAGAGAAAGAGTATGTGAAATAGCTCAGAGGCAAAAGGGAGCAAAACAATATGAAAAGAAATTAAATTCAATCAGAAGAGGGAATAGACAAGGAGAACAATGGTATAAGATAAAGCTAAAGATACACAAGCAAGTTCTGATCAAGAAGCCTCTGTCCTAAGGAAAATAAGAAGTGACTAGAGGGGCGCCTGGGTGGCTCAGGGCTCAGGGGGTTAAGCCGCTGCCTTCGGCTCAGGTCATGATCTCAGGGTCCTGGGATGGAGTCCCACATCGGGATCTCTGCTCAGCAGGGAGCCTGCTTCCTCCTCTCTCTCTCTGCCTGCCTCTCTGCCTCCTTGTGATCTCTGCCTGTCAAATAAATAAATAAATAAAATCTTTAAAAAAAAAAAAAAAGAAGTGAGGTGAGGGGTAAATGGTACAAGGATATTGTTACAATCTTGTGTGAGATGATAGCTCCTTGGACTGGAATTGTGACATCCAAAAATAAAAAAAGAGAGAGAGAGAGAAAGATTTGGAAAACCTGAGGCAATATTTAGAAGGTAGCATTGTCAGAATTCTGTTTACATGATCAGAAAATGTAGACAGTAAGGAAGAAGGAAACAAGGGTATCTTCCAAGTTTCTGACTTGAACCATTGGAAAATGAAATCACTGAAGGCAGATCAAGTGTGAAAGGAATGATATGAGTATTAGGAATAAAATTTAAAATGTTTGGAAAGCCCAGGAACTAATGTGGGTTCCAAAATGAGTAGAAGGTAAAAAGCTGAGAGTGTGATGGGGAAGAGATAGATACAATGCTAAATGGGTAGCTGAAGTAGAGCAGTTTTTAAAGATGAATTTAATAAACTTAGGAGCAAGTAGAAAGGAAGGTCATAATAATACAAAGACATTTTTTCAGAGTTTTTAACTTGGTACCTACCACAGAGCTTAGCATTTTGAAGATATTCTCTTTTAATCTTCACAATAACCCTAATACATTGGTATTATTATTCCCAACTAACACAAGAGGAAACCAAGGCTGAAAGTGGTATATAATTTGCCCAAGATTTCATAACAGCAGACCTCAAACTGGAACCCAAGTAAGTCTGATTACAAAGCCCATGTTCATCATCACTAGGCTACGAGCAGAATTTGGGATTCAAGAAAAATCAAGATCCCTCTGAGATGGAAAAGGTTGGAATCCAGACTGTCAGGAATAAAGGAAAACCTTCTTTCCAAACAGAATGGACAGAGGAAAATAATCACCTAAAACGGTTTATACCTTAGACAGCATATGAGAAAGGTCTTTTCCAGAATTGGAAGTAGTCATTTGCTGAGTATCAAGACAGAATTAGGAAAATGTTTGAGAATAGCAGAATAACTGAAATTGTCCTTCATTCATTGAATGAAATGTTTTGAGTGCCCACCTGAACTGGGTACTATTCTAGGCACTGGAGTTACAGTAGCAAGAAAAAGAAAGATAAGGTTCCCTGTTCACGTGATCTTTATGTTCTTGGGGGGGAACACATCAAAGAAACCAATAAATAAACATGGTCATTTCACACAGGGCTACCGTAATGGAGGAAGTAATGCAGGGTAAACTGAGAGTGTTTAGGGAAAGCTGTTTACCTGAGATGCTGGGGGAAGGTCTGTGTGAGGCAGTGGACAGAAGCTGACAAGGAGAAGCCCCAGGTGAAGCATGTTTTACTGGCAAATGGAGAGTTATTTAGGGAATAAAATAAGATCGCTGGGTAATGCTGAAAGGACAAATGAGGTGGGTGCCCACGTATTTGCAGTGACATTAGTCTGCCTTACTCTATATTCTTCTCTAAATAAACTCGGCAGCTCAGGAAAAATTGCAGAAAAAGCTGCTGAGTCACCCATGTTTGGGAATTTACCAGGCCAATACAACTGATGATGGGGCACAGGAGTTTAGTAAGTTGACAGGAGAAAAGTTAGATTTAAGGTCCATGGAAGTTAAACCAAAGAGCAAGGATAGAGAGTTAATTGTCCCATATAATCCCAAATCCCCATGAGGCTGAAGATTTGGTGATAAGAAGGGAAGATAAAGAAACTATGGCCAGAGGGAAAAACATCTGAATTTTAGAAAAGTGGTAAAAAGTGGGCAGGAAAGAGGCATGGAAGAAAAGGGCATCAAAGATGTAATTTTTAAAGAAATGGAGAGAAAGTGATGTTTGAAGAAGAATAATGGGAGACATGGCAGCACACATACACAGAAGATGGAAAGTGAAGTGGAGGCGGGGGTGGGAGGGGAGGCAATGACAGCTCAACCAACTGTTATTTCTTTCTTGTGCTAAGTAAGCTAAAGCATCCTCAATGAAGCAGAGTATTTTACAGCAGGTAAAGAAATGAATGGTGGCCTACGGGTTGCAAGGGGGAATTAAAAGGACAATGGCCCTGCAACAGTGAAGGTGTGGGAAAATGCGAGCAACCTCTCAGAGAGCTGTAGCTCTCTCACGGGGGGATAGTTGGACATTGAGTCCAAAGACCTTCCTAAGAGTGGCTTACCAATTCTGAAATCTCAGACATGCCGGCCATCATTGGCATCTGATCCTTGTGTGAAGGAACCATTTCTCAGGGTGCGATGCTCTCCATCCACAATTCTCTTTTACCTCGATTCCTCTAATATGACATTAACATAGTAAAGGAAGACATCCAAGAGAACCACTAGTCTGGAATAAACATCCTTTTAGACAAATTAAAAAAAAAAAATTGTGCTTTGGAAAAAAAAAAAAAAGAACCAAAGCTGCCATGTTGACATCAGAACAGTAAGGCAGTTTATTTAGAGAGTCATTTGAACAAGGCAGACACAGTTTAAGGACCCAGGGGGGTTTTCAGTTTCCACCATCTGGTTATTTCTCCTAGTCCTCTGCCATGCATCACAAAGCTCCCTGTGAATCCACTTAAAAAGGAAAAGAGCTAACATTCCTCTTTATTTGCTTTAACACTGCCCTCAATAAAAAATGGTACATCCAAAGGATAAAGTAAATATTCAGCTACAAAAATCTCATTGCAAAAATATATTTCTTTATGTGGAAAGGTGTTCTCTTTTTATTGTTAAGTATTAAAAGTAGGTTATAAATTAAGATGTTGAATATGATCTCATTTTTGCAAGACATATTATGTTTTTTATCGTGATAAAATAAACAGAACAAAATTCACCATTTTAACCAAAATATACATAACAAAATTAACCATTTTAACCATTTTCAAGTGTACAGTTCGGTGGCATTAAATGCATGCATGCTGTTATACAACTATGACCACCACCCCTCTTCAGAAATTTTTCATCTTCTCAAACTTAAACTCTGTACCCATGTACAAAAACAATGAATGTTTACATAAGAACACAGAAAAAGTCTGAACAAATGCATATCAAAAATGTTAATGGTGGATAATGCAATTATAGGTGGTTTTTCTTTTCTACCTTTTAGTTCTCCCTATTTTCTGATTTTTTTTTCTAAAGGAACTGCATTTCTGGTGTAATTTTTTAAAGTAAATTTAAGTGATTTTTAAGAAAGACATTGATACTTCAAAAGGAGAGAGAAACAAGATTAGGGACCATGCTCATGACTTTCTATAGATACTAACTAGTTACTAAAATATGTTCTATGAGTGATCTAAAGCAACTCAAATTTTCTACGTATTTTTTAGAAGGGAAATAAAAGTCAATTCTCAATTGCCTAATAAATATTACAATACTCAAAAATAAAAATGATTACAGCACCATAGAGATCTAAATGTCCCCCATTGCCCATTCTCCCCTTCTTCCTAGTAATAAGAACCCCAGCTCTGAGCTGGGTACACTGATGCCCAACCAAAAGAGAATTATTTCCTGGTTATCCCTCTTGTAATTAGTTGTGGCCACGTGACTAAATTTTGGCCAAAGAGGAAGTACTATTCTTCTCTCCTCACTGGCTGTAATACTGACTGAAGGGTTCAAGCTCTAGGAGCTATCTTGGACTGTGAAGCACTGGTATGAGGAAGCACTAAGCCAGACATCTCTATTTTCATTATATGCAGTCAACCTAATTGAAACTGAAACAATTACCTTCTAAATTGTTTTCCCTCCAATTTATCTTACATCTAGTCCTATACCTTTATCAATCATTATCGTGAAAAGAATACTGTAAATAATAAAGCTGACCAAATACAAAGATAACTAATTTTTAACCTTCTTCCTACTTGAATTTTATATACAATCTGCCACTGTCAACCAGGCCAACCTTCTGAAACTTTTCCTTGAAACAACACTTTGTAGATTTTGCTTCTATCTTGTTATTTGTTCCTTTTCAGCTTCCTTACAAGGTTCCTTTAAAATCTGGTGGTCAATTTCTCTAAACTGTTTTGACTGTGATTAATTTTGTATGTATGTGTGTATTTAATTGCTGTTTCAATAATCAAAATTTCCCTGAAGCAGTCAGCTATGGAGGGACTTAATCATGTTCCTTCAAAACTAGTATGTTGAAGCCCTAAACCTCAATGTAATGGTATTTGGAGACAGGGCTTTTGAAAGGTAATGAGATTTAGTGAAGTCATGGGCGTGGAGCCCTCCTGAAGAAATTAGTGCTTATATGAGAAGAAACACCCAAGAACTTGTGCTTCTCTTTCTCTCTCCGCAGCCCTGTGAGGACACAGTGAAAAGGTACCCACATACAAGCCAGGAAAAGGAACTGAGTTGACTGGCACTTCATCGTGGACTTCCGAGCCCCTAAAACTGTGGGAAGATAAATTTTACCAGTTCCTTGGTATTTAATTACAGCAGCCTAAGCAAACCAATATAGTTATTCACTCAATTACTTAAGACCTAATAACTAATAACTTACTGAATGCTTACTATATGCCAAGAACATGACATATTTTATCTCTAATGCTCTCAGTAACCCTGAAAGCTAGAGATCATTATATTCATTTCAGAAATAGGAGGCCTGAGGCCCAAAGAACATTACCAAAGTTCCCATACCTGGTAAAAGTAGAAGAGTGAGACTTCAAACGCAGGCTTACTTACTCTAAAGTTCACCAGCCATTATACCCCATGGCACACACAAGTTTCTGCCTCAAGGATTTTATGGCACTTTAAAGAGGCAATCTAGACAAATAAGAAGCTGAATAATTCAAAAGACTAATAACAGTAATGACAAAAACACAGAAATAGTAAGAAATACTAGGAGTTCCTAGGAGGGAGAGATCACTGAGATATTACTGTTAAACCAAAACCTTGTTGAAGCCCATCCAAACCAAGTTAATAAAGTGATAAGAGACATTTCAACCTTGGAATAAAGGTAAAACCTTAATAGAATTTGCTTTGATATTTAAATTAGTACCTTTAAAAAGTCACCAAAAAAGCACTTTCCTTCTACAAGGTGATTTGTTTCAACACATCTTAATCTTCACAAGAAAAAATTACAAAGAAGCTTAGCTTTTCTAAACTGTCTACTAAAATTAAACAGTTATTACTAAAAAGGGACAGAAAAAGTAGTTAAAACTATTTTCTGGAAGATCATGAAACTATATTGCATGCTTGTTTTTGAAGATACAGGTATCTCCTGCTTTCCGAAAGTTCCCATTATTACACCACTTGAGTTTTGCAAAAGACCCTCATTAGTACAGTTTTCCCTAACCAAGAAAAAAAAAAAAACAAAGCTGAAGAGACTTTTCACTTTTAAGAAAAAAAGAAAGAAAAAACAGCATTTAGCATTTGTTTTGCAGCAAGACCTTTCAGAGGCAGCCCGCCCCCAAACAGCAAGAGCAGCCCACCCTGCTCCTTCCCCTGGAACAACACTCAGCAGCATCTCAGCATCAAGCTGTCAGAGCTTTGAACTGTGTCTGCTGAACATCTGTGCTTTATCTCAATTTATTTTGTGTATCCGTTAGCAAGATGTGTCCTAAGGTATCAGAAAAGCCTACAGGAGGTTTATTTGGGGGCCTGGGAATCCTCAGAAATTTTTCCTTACAAATTAATGATTGTTGCTTCTTCACTTTATGTCTTTTCTTTTCTTTTTTCTCTCTCTCTCTTTTTTTTTTTTTTTACTTTATGCCTTTTCTGCCTACAAAAGTTTTCATAGGAATGTCCTACTTTTGGATAGTGGGGGAAACCTGTAATTTTCAAATGTCCGAGAAATTCCTTTATTACAGTAAGGAGAGCTATAAATCGTCAAATAAAATTTTATTTTTTTATATATTCATTTTTTTTAACTTATTTGACAGAGAGAGAGAAATCACAAGTAGGCAGAAATAGGCAGAGGCAGGCAGAGAGAGAAGGAGAAGCAGGCTCCCTACTGAGCAGAGAGTCTGACTTGGGGCTCGATCCCAGGACCCCAGGGTCATGACCCAAGCCGAAGGCAGAGGCTTAACCCACCGAGCCACCCAGGCACACCTCAAATAAAATTTTAACAACTCAGGTTAGACAGAAATGTAGGATACACAGGACCTAACCTCAATTCTGGAACAATATATCTTCAATTTTCTTATAGTGATGGCTAGCTAGCTACATTAACTACCAAGTAGTTTTTAAATAGATAATTCTGGAGTTAAGTGAAAATGTTAATGTGGGATAGTTTTATAAAAATTTGAAATCTCCCATGGAAATCTATGATAGTCTGCAAATAAAATCTAGGAGAAAAAAACAAATCCAGTATTGATCCATAAAAAGCAAAATCAGTTTCTACGTTCTATTGGTTGTGAGAAGAAATTAAAATTTCTCAACAGGAAAGATCTATTTGGATAGTGCCTTTTAATTAAAAAAAAATTAGAGCTATTAATTAGAATTGGTTTTGTGACAAAAATGATACTATTTTTCATTATAAAGATACAATATACTCCTGACTGGAGATTTGGTATATGAAGACAAGGATAAAGAGCACAGGATGTCCTTATAATCTCCAAACACTAAAATTTCCTTCTACTTAGCATACTTTTATATCTCTTGAAAATTTTGACCATTCAATGTAAATTAAATAGCATTCTTTCTTGCTTGCTTTTTTACTTCACTTAAATATATGATATTTTCCTATATTGTTACAAAACCTTCAGAGAAGTCACTTTTAATTCCAGGAAACATTCCAAAGAGTTTATTTAACTACAATTCACTTTAAACAATTAGGTTGCTTTTTGTTATGTTAATAATGTGGTGCTGAATTTCTGCTTTTTCCAACTTACAGATAATTTCCTTAGCACAGAATCTAGCAGTCAAATTACCAGCCAGAATCACAATCACTAATACCCAGGTCTTGGGTAAAGAGACATGGTAGAGTCAGCCTGTACTGGTTCATGTATGCTGCTTGTTAAATTTTCAGAAATTTTCTAAGTCAGCTATTAAATATACATAGCATTAAAAATTAAACTTTGTAAATGTACAGTTAAATAGATTTTATTAAAACAAAGATGACAAATACTCAAAACTCACCATTTATTAATTCTGTTACTAGAGTTCACCATTATCTTTGCTGGGAGTTTCTTTTCTCTACTGTACCTATATGGTGACAATACTACCATATCATGCTGTCTGTCCCACTGTGCATCTCTTCCAACTGCCACATTCAGCGATGGCATAGTTGGCAGCATGAATTTGGCCACAGTAGGAATATTCCTATCATGGGAACTGGAGAATGCTGCAAATGAGGGCCTTTTACTCCCCTAAAGAATCCAGATAATTAACCTGATTATTCAGATGGTCAGCCATCCATGTATCTTGTTTATTTCACCCTGAAACTGCCTATTTTCTATCTATCTACGCTTTAAAGAACCCTCAAAAAGGTGGAAGCAGACACTGACATCTGAGCATGTTATTGTTTTCCTACTTGAGCCACTCAGTAAATGCTTATAAAGTATTTCTGAAGACTACTGTGTTGAGTGGCTGTCAGTGATACAGAAATGTTAAAGTCTTCAAGTAAAGAAGATAAGATCTGCACCATAATGATTTAATAAGATAAAAAATGAGAAATACCACAAGAGGGATGCAAAGAAAGGAGGCATTATGTTCCGCTGAAGAATTTTGAAAGGTCCACTAAAGATACAGCATTTTTAGACAAATAATATCAGAGAAAAGTGAAATGGTTGTTTAAGGCTACTGAAACCTCTAACCTCTTCCTTTCATAGCATTTTTACAGCTGCTTTGTAACATATCACTCCCCCATCCGATGTTGTAATGACTATTGCTATTGATACTTCTGCCCCAATACGCTACTCTACCTTCCAGAGCAGACCTTTATCTTTGTATTCCCATCATAACAAATGTTCAATAAATGTATCTTTGATGAATGAGGACCTTGCCACTCTCCATCAAAAAGTGGCGTCTATTTTTCTCCCCTTGAACTCGGATGGACTTGTGACTGTTCTGGCCAACAGAGCAGGATAGAAATGATGTTCTGTAATTTCCAAGGTCATCTCATAGAAAGGATACAGCTTCTACATGGCTCTCCCTTTTTGGAATGCATGCTCTGGGGAACCCAGAAAGCCCACTTAAGGAAGCCCAAACTAGGTCATTTGGAGAAATACGTGTGGAGAGGAACTGAAATCTCCTAGCCAACAGCCAGCAACAACTGCCAGATACATGAATGAACGAGCCTTCAAATGATTCTAGTTCCCACCCTTTCAGTTTTCCAGCTTTAGACACTGTGGAACAAAAAGAAGCCATGCCTGCTGTGTCCTGTCCAGATTTCTGATCCACGGAATCTGTGAGCATAATAACAGATTGTTCTATGTCACTAAATTTGGGGTAACTTGTTACACAACATTGGGAATAGGAACAATACAACTACCATACTTAAGATTTGCATTTCAACTAAAATCAAAAAGATTTTAAACTGGTTTACAAAATTAAATATAATGCAAATAGGGCACAGATAAAACACATAGAAACTCATAAAACAAAGTAGAAACAAATGTCAGGCAAACAACATATTATTATAACAACAACAGTCACTAATAGCTAATGCCTCCATGCATAAGGCACTAAAAAGAGCATTGATTTAACCCTAACAGGCCTATAAGGATACTGGTGTTATCTCTATTTTATGTATTACATACAAATCAGAAATAAAATAGCTTAAAACTAAAACTATGAAAAACATATTTTTATCTTGCTTTGTTGCTTCAGATGGCAATTTGGGGATTCTTGTAATGGGTCGTCATCATAACTATTGCTAATATAGACCAGCGGTTGGTAAATATTTTCTTAAAGGGCCAGATAGCCAACATTTTAGTCTTTGAAGACTATGTATAGTCTTCATTGCACATTCTTCTTCGTGTTCTATTTGTTTGTTTGCTTGCTTATTACAACCCTTTAAAAATGTAAAACCATTATGAGCTTGTAGGCACTACAAGAACATGTTGTGGGCTGGACTCTGGGTCACAGTCTGCCCAACAGACGACTATAGGGAAAGGCTGAATACTACCAGCTGAATAAGCCCACTTTTATTATAATATTTACAATAGCATCTACAGTTATACTAAATTAAGAAAGCATCGTTTCTGGCTTCAGCCTATTATTACCCACTAAAGCCACTAGCCTCCCTGAACTGTTGATAAGTAAAAATGTAGACCCAAACAGCCATAATTTCCATTACAATAAATATCTATTCATAATTGACATCATCTACTTTGAAAAGGTCTAGAAGACTGTGTGAAAGAAATTATCTGTCTAGGCTCTAATTGCTTTTCTAGGCATCTAAATAGATATCTCTATGTTTGTTTATTAAGATTCATGACACCCCTGTGTAACTGATAAAACACTGAACACTTCTAACCTTTAAAGTTGCTCCTTTGCAAGAAAATGTTTATTATTCTTGGCAAGAAATGATGGAAACTGGTAAGAAATAGCCAGACTACCTTCATATGTAAGTGAATTGGAATTTTTAGGGAACAGTTCCCCCTAGTAAATTTGTCTACACACTGCTTAATCAACCAAATTTACAGCTGTTAACAGGTTGTGCCTCTGTATTTCCGAACATACAAATAAACTTCTTAATCAGAACCAAAACAGCTTTGGAGTCCAGTTGTTTAAACTGGAATTGGTACAGCCAGTACCTATCTGTAGTTAAAGTGACTCTCAAGGAGAATCACAATCTTAGGAGAAAAGTTATTTTCCAATTTCCTCAAAGCTACAAAGATGGAGCTCAGCAAATACTTCTGTGACCATCTAAAACTGAAATTGCATGATCTCATTTAAAACATGATGCCCAATCTAATGCCAAATCAAACACACAAGTTTTCAAATTGAAGTTCAAAATTAGGAAGAAGATAATTACTTACATTCATTTGGAAGAGGAAAGATTTTTGAGAGCCTGTTAATCAGAAGGTCCTTAGAAATTGGAATTTGGGGGGTGCCCGGGTGGCTCAGTGGGTTAAGCCTCTACCTTCGGCTCAGGTCATGATCTCACGGTCCTGGGATCGAGCCCCACATCGGACTCTCTGCTCAGCGGAGAGCCTGCTTCCCCCTCTCTCTCTGCCTGCCTCTCTGCCTATTTGTGATCTCTGTCAAATAAATACATAAAATCTTAAAAAAAAAAAAAAATCAGAATTTGGAAATTGGGAGTACTGGAGTGAGGAAACGAATGCATAAAGATAAAAAATGTTACTCGTTTTGCTTAGTAATGCAGAAGTAAATAAAGTTTAAGAAAGTAAAAAACAATAATATGTTTCCAGATAGCCCTCTTTACAGACTAAGAATAGATATGAGCTGAAAACTAGTAGCTAAGGTGTTGGCCATGTCATGTTAATAGAAATGAAGTGCCTTGCTAAATTAATTAATTAAAATAGTCATCGAGAAAAAGAACCAATCCAGTCACTAAAAAGGCGCAGATGGCCAATTTACATGCTCGATTTGCTTAAATTGCTGAAAAATCAGAAGTATTATTACAAGGCATCAGAAATTTTTACTATTGTGTATGAGTCTTCACATTTCTATCATCTAAAAGATCATCTAAAAGACAAAGAAATAGGGGCACCTGGGTGGCCCAGTGGGTTAAGCCTCTGCCTTCAGCCCAGGTTAGGGTCTCAGGGTCCTGGGATCGAGCCCAGCATCGGGCTCTCTGCTCAGCAGGGAGCCTGCTTCCTCCTCTCTCTCTGCCTGCCTCTCTGCCTCCTTGTGATCTCTCTCTCTCTGTCAAGTAAATAAATAAAATCTTTAAAAAAATAAAAATTTTTAATAAAGACAAAAATAAAAACGTATTTATGCTAAGTACAGAATAGAGCAGCTAACCATATAAAAGAATCTATCACCATAAAAATAGCACTTTGTAACCTATATTACTATATAACTGACAAACTCTATTTATCATAAGTTGAGCTTAAACAAAGCCATACCCCATGTGAAACTTAACTTTTATGATATTCAAATGCTGTACTATCTGCCAAATTCTCCTTTCCTCAAATTATTCCAGCATGACTTCGACCCAAGTGTCCACAGTAAAAGCTGATCTGAAGAAACAGCTCAGGTATATATATTTTCTAAGTACTGGGAAGGGATCCAATACCATTTAAAATAATGACATTTAAGCAAGAGTATCTATTTATAAGCATCTGAATTCTTCTGACGGGAAAATATTTTTATACTGACAAAACAGAGCTTATTACTCTAAAACTTATATATTTGTAGTAGGAAGGCAGGGAAAGATTTGGGCTGAAAAATAAAATGAATAAATGATACAGAACACCAAACGACTGTCAGCTTCTCCAATGAAGCTCTATGTCCAATGATTCAAGGTTTCAGTGTTTTCTTCTCTGAACTTCTACAGAATTTATGGACTAGTCAATCACATGGTCAATCAGTTGATTATATTTGTATTGTTTTTTAAGTGCTTTCTTATGTTACTCTATGTCTTAAAAATTTTTGACTCTCATAGCCAGCTAAACACCCTCTCCCTCTGTCTGCCGCTCCCCCTCCTTATACTCTCTCTGTCAAATAAATAAAATCTTTAAAAAAAAAAAATCTAGTAAAGCAGACAGACAATACCCTCAAAAATAATGAAGTTTGACAATAGTACATATTACAATATAGGCAAAAATAAAATGTTACCGTAATCCAGAGGAATCCTGCAATCAATCCTGAGTAGAACTAAGAAGACGAATGTTTGGGGGTTTTTTTGTTGTTGTTGGTTTGGGTTTTTTTTTTTAAGATTTTATTTATTTATTTGACAGAGAGATCACAAGTAGGCAGGGAGGCAGGCAGAGAGATAGGGCAGAAGCAGACTCCCTGCTGAGCAGAGAGCCTGATGTGGGGCTCGATCCCAGGACCCTGAGATCATGATCTGAGCCAAAGGCAGAGGCTTTAACCCACTGAGTCACCCAGGCGCCCGGGTTTTGTTTTTAAAGATCATATTTATTTGTCAGAAAAAGACAGAGAGCGCACAAGTATGGGGAGTAGCAGGCAAAAGGAGAAGCAGGTTCCCTGCAGAGCAAGGAGCCCAATCAGGATTTGATCCCAGGAATCTGGGATCATGATCTGAGCTAAAGGCAAACACTTAAATGACTGAGCCACCCAGGGATCCCTGGGAAGACTGATATTTTAAGCCTGAATGACTTTTAGAATAATGGTATTCTTGTCAAATAATGTGTATTCTTTCTTCAAAATGTATCTTAATCCACCTCCCTTAAATCCCTTTCTACTAACAAAGTCTAAGCACAGATCCTAAATAGAGCAAATCAAGTTAATTAAGAAAGTGTTAGCCAACTGCTTTCAACATGCCACTACTCTCTTATGACTCTAAGGAAGAGGAGAGAACTTTGGTGACTTCTAATGAGTTTGAGGATCAACCTGTTGCTCCCAAAAAGATCATTTCTCTAAGCCTCTCATTCCACCTTCCTTCTGAGCTCTTCTCATTTTACATTCCTTTTTAAAGAGACATACTCATTGTAAATGTGATTTGAGAAGCACTTGACCTATGAGTCAGAAACTCTGAGACTGGACACTGGCTCTGTTATCTCCCAGTTGTGTGATATTCGACAAGTTGGCTGCACTCTATTTCTGTATCTGAAGAAATAAAGTCAATCTTGTGGATACATTTTGAAGATTTATGTAAACTTTTTATAAGGTGAGAAGTCAGGATACAAACTATAAATATGAAGATGAGTAAAGATCCCTATCAGCTAACTTCAGTTCTTTGCCTAAGGAGTAACCACTCTACATAGTTCAGGGCCTAGATCTAGGACTGGCCATCCCAAGTTTCTGAGTCCATTTGTTTTGGCATGTCAGGCTAATGGGGGTGGTTTTTAATCTATATCCTTAGAGTAATTTCCCAAGACTCCTGAAGCTTTTGGCTTTGTATCCCTATCCAAGTCAAATAGACTGAAGTTTTCATCTACAAAGAAAAACAAAAGCCTAACTGGTCTTTTTAAAAAACATAATTAGATTAGAATTTCCAATAACTGCTCTGACTCCATTTTTTTTTTTTAAGATTTTATTTATTTATTTGGCAAAGAGTGAGAGAGATCACAAGTAGGCAGAGAGGCAGGCAGAGAGGGGAGGGAAGCAGTCTCCCTGCTAAGCAGAGAGCCCTATGCAGGGCTCGATCCCAGGACCCCGAGATCATGACTTGAGCTGAAGGCAGAGGTTTTAACCCACTGAGCCACCCAGGCGCCCCTGACTCCATTTTTTAAAAGCATTTGTAGTTTGGGAAATTTAAAACTCTTTTATTCACTCTTCTCCTCTTCTATGGAAATGTTTTGCTAAAGGCTTCTATCTAGTCATGTGTTAACTGTCTAAAACAACACTGTCCAACAGAATTTTCTGCAGTGATGGTTATGTTACAGATCAGTGCTGTCTAGCATGGCACCACTGACCACTTCCGGCTATTGAGCACTTATGATGCAGTTGGTGCACCTAAAGAACTAATTTTTAACTTTTATCTTAACTTAATTTAAATGGCCACTGGTATCTATTGGCTACTATTTTGGACAGCTCATGTCTAGTCCATGTCTAGCAGAGACAGGCCCATTAAGACTTATAAAATCTACTGAGAAGACTGGCAGCTAGATTGCCCATACCTCCTCAGTTATAAAGATGAGCTCATGCTCTTCAAAGTTGGGAGCTAGCCTGCACAAGTGCACCTGAACAACCATCATCACTCATTCATTGGTCATAGTGTTCCCTCTTCTTTAAATGCCCTCCCCCCATACTGGCTTCAAATGCCCTTCACCCCTACTGTGTGCCAAGTAAACTCCTATTTATCTTTCAAGGTCAATTCAAATGTCATCCTGCCCATCAGCCTCCTTTGATTTTTTTAAAGCAACACAGTAGAGTGAAAAGAGCTATAGTTAAGAAAAAGGCAGATTAAATTTTGGATCCTTGAGGCGCCTGGGTGGCTCAGTGGGTTAAGTCTCTGCCTTTAGCTCAGGTCATGATCTCAGGGTCCTGGGATCGAGCCCCACATCGGGCTCTCTGCTCAGAAGGGAGCCTGCTTCCCCCTCTCTCTCTGCCTGCCTCTCGGCCTACTTGTGATCTTCTCTCTGTCAAGTAAATAAATAAAATCTTTTAAAAAAAATTCTGGATCATGGAAATAGTCCTTACTAGCCAGAACTTACTAAACTTTGAAGAACTCTTGAGCCTCAATTTTCTCATTTACAAAATCACAGTTAAGGGCGCCTGGGTGGCTCAGTGGGTTAAGCCTCTGCCTTCAGCTCAGGTCATGATCTCAGGGTCCTGGGATCAAGTCCCGCATCAGGCTCTCTGCTTAGCAGGGAGCCGGCTTCCTCCTCTCTCTCTGCCTGCCTCTCTGCCTACTTGTGATCTCTCTGTCAAATAATTAAATAAAATCTTTTTTAAAAATCACAGTTAAAATATCAATTTTGCGTATTTGTTGTAAGATTAAAAATTCTGAGCAATATCATATTAAGACTAACATTTATTAAGTGTCTACTTGCAGCAGTCATTGTAGAAGTACACCACCATTTACTTTTGTTCATTTCATTTTCACAGCAACCTAAACAGTAATATTCCTTTATCTATACATCCATATATTCAACAATTTCCTTCAAGAGACACCTGAGAGCTTAATGTGCTTAGTGAGAAACTGAGGATAAAAGAATGAACAAACTCCAAGCAATAACAGGTCTTACATCCCAGTGAAAAAAGACAGGCAGTAAGCAAGAAAACATATACATAATATATGAGTACTATTAAGTGTTATGGAGAAAAATAAAGCAGGATAAAATAGAGAAAAATGGAGGATGCTAATTTATACAAAAGGTTGTCCAGCAAGCCCTCTCTATTGAGATGAAAATTAAACAGTGAACTAAATAAAGCATGAAGAGTTATGTACAGATATGGGGGAAGACTGTTCCCAGTAGGAGGAACACATTGGGAATGATTATGTAGCAGACCCTCTGCTAGATGCTAGACATAGGAGTAAACCAGACAAAGTGATTGTCCTCCAGGATTTCACATTATTGTGAATAAATGAACAAAACAATGAAGTCTCAGGAGTAAAAAGTTCAATGATGAAAAGAGAAAAATACAAGGAAATAGAGAATGACAGAAGAAAGTACTATTATTTCTACTTGACAGATGAGAATACTGAGAAGTTAAAAAACAAGTAAATTATAGAGTAACTCATTCTTTTAATTACTATGCCATCCTCTTCGCCCTTCCCCTCCTAACTCATATTATATGAGTATTATAAAATAAAATCTCCACTGGGAACCAAAGAATGGCAAGGAACACAATCTATTCTTTGCTACATCCCTACTATCAGTGCAATGGCACACAGGAGATGTAAAATGAGGTTCAATTAACTAAAATATCCACTCTAGATATAACATAAAAACTCCATTACAATTAAAGAGATCATGATCCTAAGACCAGGAAGATGGTTCTGCTCATTAAGGAAATCCCATTTAAAAATTCAAACCAAGAGGGGCACCTGGGTGGTTCAGTCGGTTAAGTGTCTGCCTTCATCTCAGGTCATGGGATGGAGTCCCACATTGGATTCCCTACTCAGCAGGAAGCCTGCTTCTCTCTCCTCCCTACTCATGCGCTCACTCTGCTATCTCTCTCTCTCTCTCTTTCAAATAAATAAAATCTTTTTAAAAAATTCAAAACAAGAAGGGGTGCCTGGGTGGCTCAGTAGGTTAAAGCCTCTGCCTTCAGCTCTGGTCGTGATCTCAGGGTCCTGGGATGGAGACCCGCATCGTGTTCTCTGCTCAGCAGGAAGCCTGCTTTCTCCTCTCTCTCTGCCTGCCTCTGCCTACTTGTGATCTCTGCCTGTCAAATAAATAAATAAAATCTTTAAAATAAAAATTCAAAACAAGAAATAAAATATAGCATTTAAAGGGAAAAGTGATAGGATTTGGAAAGGGGTTGGAGTAAGAGTAGCTACTCAAATGGCCCTAGTGGTTATTACTGCAACACTGAACTACTTACATGGGTTTGGTGAAAGGTGGGGTGGGAGACTAATAAAAGGAGGAGGAATAACAAAGTTATCATTACACAGACATTAACCCGACTGGTGACAAGTTAGCAATACATATCAGGACTTATTGACATTATTTGCCAAAGTATTTTCCTCACTGTAAATCCTTAGGATTTAAAATACCTAAAGTTTCAAAGCTGCTTCCTATCACTTAGCAAACTAGTTCACAACTGTCAGCACTCATAAACCAAAGGAAGAAAATCCCAGGGCCATATGGAAAAAATTCTCACCATGCCATAATAATCTATTTAATCTGTGTGAAAACATCTTATTCATAAATATTGTACTTTTTTCCTAATTAAAAAAGAAATACATATTTACTTGTGAAAATATAGAAAATCCAGAACTATATAAAGGAGAAAATATCAACTTTAATTTTATCACCCAAAGACAGTCACTGTCAATATGATGAGGTATTTCTTTTTCGTATGTATATGTGTGTGCATGTTTGATGGTCGTTATGTAAATGATGGCTGTTTTTTTATACAGCTGCTATCATACTTTTTATATAGCTTTGTGTCTTGCAATTTTTCACTTAACATTAACATTATATGAGAACAAACTGTCCACATTTTAAAATGTGAATTTTAATAATGGTAAAATATTCTACTGTGTGCAATTAACCATCTCTGGACTGCTGATACCAAATTTATGCCATTAAACATGCTGAGATGAATATAATCATACTTAATCCATATTAAAAACAATTAATTTTTCAGAATAAATTCCAAGAAGTAAAACTACTTATTTAAATTATATAAATATAATAATTTTATAAGTGCTAGCAAATGTAATGTCAGTTTATTTTTCACTATTGAGTTATCTGAGAGTTTCACTCCATACTCACCCATAAAAAGCACCATATTTTTCTAAAATATGCAAGGCAAAAAATAACATATGATTTTAATTAGCATTTATTTCATTAATGAAGCTAAATATTTTTCTTTCCTCTATTAGCCACTTGTACTTTTTCTGTGAATTCTTATTTTAATATATTATTTGGCCATTTTTCTATTATAGGTTATCATTTTCCCCTTCTCATTGATTTAAAAGAATACAGAAAGATAATGTCCTCTACCAACATAAATTTAAGAATACTTCTACCTCTTTATTGTTGGCCTTTAAAGTTTTTCTAATGTAAAGATGTTTAAATTTTTCATGTAGCCATATTTACCTGCACTTTGTTATTAATTTGTACCATTGCATTTATACCTTTGCTTAATACCTTTTTCTTATAATTGGGTTTAAGCTACCAAAACTGTTTACACCTAGAAAATCTACTAGTGAATTTCCAGTAAAATGGGGAAATGATATAACCTAGAACTCCCCAACCATACACACATACACACTCTCTCTTCTCTCTAAACATATAGACATGTTAAATAATATATATGTAGATTTTTGTTTTATAAACATAGATGAGCTTCAAATTAATAAAGGAAAATCCCCAAATGCCAGGGATGAAAAATGAAAGTCAAAAAAGAACAATATTACACTTCTTTTTTTTTTTTAAATATTACACTTCTTAAGCAAAATTTTTTCCTAAGTATTTTATGTTTTCTTTCTATTGTAAATGGAATTATTTTTTTAATTTCATTTTCACATTTTCATTGCTGGTATATAAAAATACAACTAATTTGGTTTATTCATCTTGAATCTTTTTTTTTTTTACGATCTTTTATTTATTTATTTGACAGAGAGAGATCACAAGTAGAGAGAGAGGCAGGCAGAGAGAGAGAGAGGGAAGCAGGCTCCATGCTGAGCAGAGAGCCCGATTCGGGACTCAATCCCAGGATCCCGAGATCATGACCTGAGCTGAAGGCAGCGGCTTAACCCACTGAGCCACCCAGGCACCCCTATTCATCTTGAATCTTGCAACCTTGCAAAACTCATCTATTTTCTCTAATTGTTTTTTTTCTTTTGGGAAATTCTTTTGGGATTTCTATATATAAAAGATCATGTAATCAGCAAACAGAGCTGGTTTTACTTCTTCCTTTCCAAACTGATTGCCTTTTATTTCTTTTTCTTACCTAAATGCTCCAGCTAGAATCTCCAGCACAATGTTCAATAAAAGTGGCAAGAGCCATTATTTAAAAAAATGTTTTAAAGACTTTAAAAAAAAAAAAAAAAGAAAAGACATCCCACATTCATTGATCATGGATTTGAATACTTAATACTGTTTAAATGGCAATACTTCCCATTTGAACTAAGATTCAGTATAGATTCTTCTCAGAATTCCAGCTGCCTTTTTTTTTTTTTTACAGAAACGGACAAGCTAATCCTAAAAACCACATGAAAATGCAAAAGAGTCAGAACACCCAAAACAATTTTAAAAGAATAAAAGTAGAAGACTCACTTTCCTATTTCAAAACTTACTAAAAAGTTACAATTATCAAGACAGTGTGGTAATGACATAAGGACAGGTAAATAAATCACCAGAATAGATTTATGAGTCCAGAGATAAACCCATACATCTAAGGTCAAACTGATTTTCAACAATGGTACCGAGATTATCTGATGGGGAAAAATAATCTTTTCAACAAATAATTCTGAGACAACTGGATATCTACATGCAAAAGAATGAAACTAGACCCCTACCTGACACTATATGCAAAAATTTCCTCAAAATGGACCAAAGACCTAAAGGTAAAAGCTACAACTATAGAGTAAATCTTTTTAACCTCAGATTTTGGCAGTAAACTCTTAAATATGACACCAGACGCACAAACAACAAAAGGGAAAATAATTTAGAATTCATTAAAATTTTTAAAATTTTGGGGCGCCTGGGTAGCTCAGTGGGTTAAAGCCTCTGCCTTTGGCTCAGGTCATGATCTCAGGGTCCTGGGATCGAGCCCCACATCGGGCTCTCTGCTCAGCGGGGAGCCTGCTTTCCTTCCTCTCTCTCTGCCTACTTCTCTGCCTACTTGTGATCTCTGTCAAATAAAAAAAAAAAAAAAATTAAAAAAAAAAAATTTTTTAAAATTTTGTTTCAAAAGACACTATCAAGAAAATGAAAAGACAACCCACAAAATAGAAGAAAGTAATCAAATCATGTATCTGATAGAGGTCTAATAATCAGAAAATATAAAGAACTCTTACAACTAAGCAATAAAAAGATAAATTACATAATTTTTAAAAATGTGCAAACGATCTGAATAGACCTTTGACTAAAGATATACAAATAGCTAATAAGCAGAAGAAAAGATGTTCAATATCACTAGTCACTGGGAAAATTCAAATCAAAACCATGAGATACATCTTCACAGTAATTTCAGACAGAAGCCATAATATTGTTTTTTAAAAATGAAATAACAAGTGTTAACAAAGCTGTGGAGAAATTGGAACCCTTACATATTGCTGATAGGAATGTAAAATGGTGCAACTGATAACAGTTTGACAGTTCCTCAAATTGTTAAAAATATAGTTACTATATCACTCTGAAATTCTACTCCTCAGTAGACTGGAGAGAATTGAAAGCATATGTCCACACAAAAATCTGTGCACAAATATTCATAGGAGCATTATTCGTAATAGCCAATAAGTAGAAACAGGCCAAATATCTATCAACTGAAATATGGTATACCCACACAATGGAATATTATTTGGCCATAAAAGGAATTAAGCACAAATATATGCTATAATATGGATGAACCTTTAAAAACATTTTATGAAGTAAAAGAAGCCAGACCACATTTTATATAATTTCATTTACATGAAATGTCCAGAGTAGGCAAATACAGAAACACAAAGTAGATTCATGGTTGCTAGGGGCCAGGGGAAGGCAGGAGACTGCTAACAGGTACTTTGTTTTGTTAAGGGGATGATGAAAATGTTCTGGAATCAGATAGTGGTAATGGTTGTACAACTCTGAATATAGAAAAAAACCCTGAACTGAATGCCTTATAATGGTGAATTTTATTGTACATAAATTATATCTCATTTTTAAAAAGATTTTAAAAATTAAAAACAGAACAATAAACATAAAAGCTAATACTATATGAGACCAGAAATTTCCCCTTTATGAATTTATCATCATTGTAGCTGTGCTTGTTATAGCAAAAGACTGAAAATGATTTAAATGTCAACTAATAGGGGACTTTCTAAATATAATATCACATAACATTACTAAATACTTAGTTATTTTTCAAAATCAGAAGTTCTCTATATATTAAAGAGCAAGAATTTCCTAGAAATACTGTTGTGAAGAAAACAAGGTTCAAAACAGTATATAAAGAAACCTACCAGTTATATTAAAAATACACTTACTCGTATATGGTTTTATATACGATATTTAAAGAGATAGTGACTAATAATTTTCTAGAATAAGTGAAACTTTATATCCATAGACTTAAAAACAGATAAATCAATAACCTGATAGAAAAGTTATTAAAATGATTTCAAAAGGAAACAAAAAACTTGAATAACTATTAGAAAATTTTAAAAAACTCATTTTAAAACTACCCAAAAAAGAAACTATTTGCAGTACATTTCTCCAACAAGGGATGCATTATCTGTATATATAAAGAACTTCCATAAATCAATAAGAAAAAGGGAGACAATCCAAATGAACAAAAACTTGAATAGGCACTTCACCAAAATGACTAAAACAAATGGTCAATAAGCATATGAAAAAGATGCTTAATGTAACTAATCATCAAGGAAAAGCAAGGTAACAGCATAATGTGATAGTCAATATACCAACTAGAATGGCTAAAATAAAATAAATACCAAGCCCCAATAAGAATGTGGAATAATCAGAATTCAAAACACTGCTGGTAAAAATGTAAATTAGTTATACAACTTAAATTAATTAAACACTGAACCACTAAAGCTGAACAAAGGCAAAGCCAATGACCATATGTAGGTTAAAGGGGTATGTAAATATCTTCACCAAAAAACATATGTAAGAATGTTCAGGGGCGCCTGGGTGACTCAGTGGGTTAGGCCTCTGCCTTTGGCTTGGGTCCTGGGATCGAGCCCCGCATCGGGCTCTCTGCTTAAAGGGGAGCCTGCTTCTCCCCCTCTCTCTGCCTGCCTCTCTGCCTACTTGTGATCTCTGTCAAATAAATAAAATCTTAAAAAAATATTTTTTAAAAAAAGAATGTTCATAAAGGCCTTATTCATATTAGCCAGAAATTGGAAAGTACCCCCAAAGCCATTAATAGAATAAAGGGTAAATAAATGTAGTATATTCTACTGTATGATTATTCGGGCAATAGAATACTACATAGCAAATAAAATCAATGGGCTACAATTATACACAACACAAAAAGAATCGCACAAATACATTGTTGAGTAAAAGAACTATATGCAAAAGAATTCATCCTGTATTATTCCACTTATATATAATTCAAAACCAACCAAACAAACAAACAAAAAAAACCCCAATCTACAGTTTAGAAACTGGAGTAGTGGTCACCCCTGGGGAGGGGCAGTGGCTGAAAAGGTATGCAATAAAAACTTCTAGGGTACTAGTAATGTTTAGTTTCTTGACCTGAATTGTTATATGGATTTATTCAGTTTGTGAGAATTCACTGAACTATACATCTATGATTAGTACACTTTTCCATATGTATGTTATACTTCAGCTATTTCAATCTACAAAAACAAACAGGACATCTGAGTGGCTCGGTTGGTTAGGCCCTGCTCAGGTCCTGATCCCAGTTACATACTCAGCAGGGAGCCTGCCTCTCCCTCGCCCTCTGCCACCCCCCTTCCCCTGCTTGTGCTCTCTCTCTCACACTGTCTCTCAAATAAATAAAATCTTTTTTTTAAATTTTATTTATTTATTTGACAGAGAGAGATCACAAGTAGGCAGAGAGGCAGGCAGAGAGAGAGGAAGGGAACCATGCATTCTTCAAGACTCAGTTCAAATCCTATCTATTACAGTTCATTCCCCTCTCTCCATTTTCCAAATTTTCTATGCTATCAAACTGCCTTTACTCTAATAACAAGTTTTCTCTATTTTTTTTTTCTTTCTTTCTTTTTTTTTGGGGGGGGGCACAGAGGGAGAGAGAGAATCTTTTTTTTTTTTTTTTTAAGATTTTATTTATTTATTTGACAGAGAGAAATCACAAGTAGACAGAGAGGCAGGCAGAGAGAGAGAGAAGGAAGCAGGCTCCCTGCTGAGCAGAGAGCCCGATGCGGGGCTTGATCCCAGGACCCTGAGATCATGACCCGAGCCAAAGGCAGAGGCTTAACCCACCGAGCCACCCAGGTGCCCTCAAATAAATAAAATCTTTTAAAAGGCAAACAAACAAACAAACAAACACACACACACAAAAACCTCCCTCCCACCTAAAAACTTCACCAGGCACAAAGGATACAGAATAAGTTTTACCATACCTTCAGGGAATAAATCCTATGTTACACAAATTTTTCCAGATATTAGAAAATTAGGAAAAGCCTTCAAGCTTATTCTATGATCAAAAAGGTGTAATACTCAAAAGAAAAGTCACAGGGCATTCCTAAACAAAATGTCAACAAAGGAAATCTAGCAATATATTACTTTCAAGTAACTAAATAGAGTTTGCCTGGGAATACAAGAATTGTTCAAAACTAGAAAGCCATTAACATATTTTATTACATTAACAGGATAAAAAAAGAAAATCCACATGATTTTCTCAGTAGGTATAGAAAAAAACCTTAAAATTCTATATTAGATTCACTACCTTAAAAAATGCTCATCAATCCAGCAACAAAGAGAAACTTTCTAACATGAAAAATAATATTAGGAGTCTCTTGAAGTCAGGAACAAAAAGCAAGGTCTCACTATCACCACTTCTATTCAAGTATAAGTAGTATGATGGGCGCCTGGGTGGCTCAGCTGGTTAAGTGTCTGCCTTAGGCTGGGGTCAGGATCCTAGGGTCATGTGATCAAACCCCAAGTCATGAGCTCCCTGCTCAGTGGAGATCCTGCTTCTCCCTCTCCCTCTGATGCTCTTTCTCTCTCCCTCTCTCTCTCTGTCAAATAAATAAATAAAGTTAAAAAAAAAAAATAAAAGTAGTATCAGATTTGAAAGGAAAAGAAAAATTGCCACTGTATATGATCTGATTCTTTCCCTGGAAAATCTAAGAAAATATACAAGCCATTTTAAGAAACAAGTAAAGCAAATTTGCTGACCTCAAAATCTATACATAAATTCAATTTTCTGAGGCAACAACCAATCTGTATAACAAAAAATAACTCTCATATTTGAAGACTATTAAAAATCCATTAATAAATCTTATAAATAAATATAAGATATTTGGGGATAAAACTCTAAAATTACTGAAGAAGGCCTAAATAAATAGAGAAATAACCATTTTCACGAATGAGAAGACTCAATGTTGAAATGTGTAAATTCTCCTCAATTTTACTTATGAACTCAATGTAATTCTCATACAAATGCAAGAGGACTTTTTTGTGAGAACATATCACAGAGAAAGAAAAGGACAGACTTATAAATGATTCATATTAGAGAGAGGCAAAGGACTTTTTAAAGCTTGAAATCCAGATTTCAAGGGTGCTATTTGAGTTTTGTTTTTGTCCATTTCTTGTCTTACCATTTTCAGGAATAACAGCTCTCTCCATTAGCCTTATTTTTTCTAAAATATTCCAGAGCTTCAGACATCAAAGAAAACAATAACTGAATAAACACCTAAAGGCCAGATAAAAGTTACGCACTAGAGAAATGAAGCAAACCCAATCCAGGAAGCCATCTGATTCTTAATAAATAGTGCAAAAAAATAATAATTAAAAAAAAAAAACCTTATTACAACCAATCTTAACCTCAATGAACTAAAATGCGTAAGTTTCGAATCCTCCACCAAAAGAAATGCAGAATTATATTATTTATATATTTTTCTAAATCCTTGACAGTAATTCTACTAAATGTGAACACAGAAAGACATACCAGAGTCTAGGAAATGTCCTTCCAGTATTTTCACATTATCAATCACTTAGAAAACCTAGGAAATCAAGTTTTACTAGACGAGGAAGATAAAAATGGAAGTAACCCAAGGAAGCAGGTAACAAAGAAAAACAATTCAGCAAACTCTTGGAAACTTGGGAACATGCTCTAGAGTTTAATATTAATGAAATGATCAGCTTAGAATATCAACTTAAAGTAGTTTTGAATAGTGGTTAGGAAAATATCAGCCCACAGGAATTTTCCACAGGCCTTCCCAGATTTATTAGTCACGGCAGTAAATAGGAATGGCCTAAGGAAGTATACTTTTACTATGGGTTATATTTTCTGTTTGCTCTTTTTTTTTTTTCTTTATTTTTACTTTCCTACTAGAATTCTTCTTTTTTTCTTTTTTCTTTTTTCTTTTTTTTTAAGACCCACAATGCTTCTCTTAAGGCTCTGGACTATGCTAACTTCCATAAGTGTATTTGCAGACTTCCCCACCTTTTACACCTTTGAGCTCTTGCTCATTTAGGTTCTTTAAAGTAGAATGTCCTTGGAACCCATCTAACATGTATCAAAATCCTATTCTGCCTTCAAGACACAATTTAAATGTCATTTCCTCCCAGAAGAATTCTACAGTAATAATTAACTGCTCCTCTGTCCTACATTAATTCTAAGGAGAAAGAAACAAACACTTAATCAGCCTCTACTACATGCCAAGTATCCTATAAAATAATCTCATTTCCATCTTCACAACAGTCCTACAAGTATTTTCTCCATTCTGCAGAATGAGAAACTAAAACTATGAGAGGTTACATAGCACAATAATAAATCACAGAGTTTAGATTCAAATGAGCCTATCTTATTTCAAAGTCCATGATCTTCATATAATTTCATGTTGCTCTATTATAGCCTTTATCATAAGCTGACATAATGAGTTATTTATATGTCAGCCTTCTCTCATACATTATGAGATCTTTGAAGGCAAAGACCCTAGCTATGAAGGTTTGAATCCTCTTATCCTAGCAGAGTGTCTAATATGCAGAACATAAAGCACTCTACTAAGTGCCAGAAATAATATGAAGAAATTAATACAATGTCCATTTTCCTCATAGAATTAGCTCTCATGTGATCTCATGACCATAAAAAATAAGTACCTGGCTTCCCGCCCTAACAGACTGTGACCAGAGCTATCCTCCTGCTATAAACAGTGAGAACATTAACCCAAATACATAAAAGAATTACTGTCACACATTGGACAAAAGTCAATGGAGGACCACGATCCCTACCTGCAGGGAAATGAACAAAGTCAGTCTCCAAAATGTCTCAAAAATATCTGTCTGGAAGTACTTTCTGGAGTGCAACAGAGGGAATGCTAACCTAAGCAGAGTATAGATGTCTTATTGAATTGGGGTGACAGAACTCAGAAATTAAAGAGGAGGAAAGGGATGGAATCTGTAGAACAGAGTACTAAAAAGGAGAGAGCTATGCAGACAAGAGTTCAAGAAGTCACAGAGGTCTTCTTGAGACTATGGGTGAAAATTAAGCTGCACAAGTACAGAGTAAATGCCACATAACCAAGCAAAGTATCATGAGTGGTAATCAGAATGATATTCAGAACTTATAGAACACTATGTGGCATTTTACCAGGTAAAGTAGAGATCTGAATAAATATCTGGAGCATTGAATAGACTCCAGAAGGGCACACACACTAGTAGCAGACCTAAACTAGCTCTAGAGTAGTGATTCTTAAAAGTTAGAGTGCATCAGAATAACCTGGAGGGTTTGTTAAAACACAGACTGCTAAACACAGTTTTTTGATTCAGTGATCTGGAGGAAAACTCTAGAATTTACATTTGCAACAAGTTCCTAGATAATAATGATGCTGTTGGTCCAGGTACCATACTTTTAGGATCACTGCTCTAGCAGAAAGACAACTCTAGACACACTAAAAGAAACTTCAAAAGAATTGAACTGATCCACAATTAACTCACTACTTATTAAAATCAAGCCTAACAGTCTTTACAGAAAGATAATAAAATTCTGCATTCAGCAACAGAACATTCATAATATCCAGCATCAAATCTAAAATTATCAGACGTGCAAAGAATCAAAAAAATGAGACCCATATAGAGGAGAAACATTAGAAAATAAAACAACATTAAATGACAAGATCTAGAAATAGCAGATAGAGACTGTAAAAGAACTAAATTTATGCTCATGGATATAAAGGAAAACACAAAAAAGAAATAGAAGATTAGCAAAACAAAAAACAAAACAAAACAAAGACACAGAGCTTCTAGAAACGAAAAACACAATTTATGAAGCAAAAAAGTCATTCATCACAGATTAGACACAAGAAAAGATCACTGAACTTGAAGCACAACAATAGAAATTATCCAAACTGAGGCACAGAGAGAATAAAGACAAAACCAGGCTCACTATCTGTGGAACAATATCAAATGGGTTTAAAATGTTGAAAGGTAAAAACACAGCACATTGTCAAGCTAGAATTCTATATCTAGCAAAAATGTCCTTTAAAAATAAAGGTAAGGGACGCCTGGGTGGCTCAGTTGGTTAAGCAGCTGCCTTCGGCTCAGGTCATGATCCCAGAGTCCTGGGATCGAGTCCCACATCAGTCTCCTTGCTCCACGGGAAGCCTGCTTCTCCCTCTGACTCTGCCTTCCACTCTGTCTGCCTGTGCTCGCTTTCGCTCGCTCTCTCTCTCTCTGACAAATAAATAAATAAAATATTTTAAAAAAATAAAAATAAAAATAAAGGTAAAATTAGGGGCACCTGGGTGGCTCAGCTGGTTAAGCTTCTGCGTTGAGCTCAGGTCATGATTCCAGGCTTCCTGGATCGAGCCCCGCATGGGGCTCCCTGTTCAGCAAGGAGCCTTCTTTTCCTTCTCCTGCTTCCCCTGCTGGTGTTCTCTCTCTTACTCTTTCTCTTTATCAAATAAATAAATAAGTAATCTTAAAAAAAAAAATACTGGCTCAACTAATATCTTTAAAAAATAAATAAAGGTAAAATTAAAAAACGTTTCAGGAAAACAAAGACTCAGAGAATTTATTGTAGCATGTTTGCAGTATAAGAAGTGTTAAAAAAATAGTCTTCAGGATGAAATTAAACATTGCCAGAAGAAAACCTGCATCTATGCAAATAATGAAGAATACCAGAAATGGTAAATATGTGGCATTCAATATTAATATTTCGTTTTAATATTTGTTAGTAAGTTTAAATAATTATCTATAATTATGTTTATTTAAGTTTAATAGTATTTTAAATACTATTTATAAAATAAGTCTTAATTTAATTCAATAAACTTATAAAATAAATTTTAATTTTAATATTTAATATTAAAGTAAGTATACAGAAGAGTTCCTTCTCATTTACTTAATTCCTTCAAATTAACTATTTAAATAAAAAAAATCACTTTTAACAAGCATTTGTTTGCATCACATGTTATGTATATGTAAGAATCTGGGGGTAGAGAGATAAATTAGGAATAATTTTTGCTTATGAGGGAGACAGAAAATAAATAACAGCAATAATGTGGTACTAAGTATCTTAAGAAGAGTATGTTACTGGCTAAAGTTAGGACAAGGAAAGAAATTATCACTTCTGTTTGGACTTGAGTGCTATAGAAAACCCTTTACCCAAAGGTAATGCCTGAGTTAAGATTTGAAAGATATATAAGTTTTTGAAAAGTGAATTTGGGAATGAGGCTAAGAAAACACAATGTATTCCAGAAAGAGAGAAGAGGAATGAGATAGTGTAAGTCAGAAAGGGAAGAGAGATGAGGCTAAAGAAAGAGAGATGGCAGATCATAAAAATCTGTATCATGAAAAGGAGTGTAGATTTCATAAACTAGGAGTACCTGATAAAATTTTAATTACAGAGTAACATTTCCTTTTGTGTTTATGCATCCTTGTGGTTTTGTTAATTTGTTTTAAAGAGCACTTTGCTAAAAGACAAAGCAGAGAAAGGATAGGGCATATGGAAGGATATGAGAACAGAGTAAGAGAGAGTATACAGTATAACTTAAGAAATGACTATAAAGATCTAAACTAAGGCAATGAGGAATCACTCTCTCTGTGATTGATACGTGTCCTTCATTTGCCTTCCAGGGCACCATAACTTTTTCTCCCTTAACTCACCAGTTCCTTCTTCTCAGTCTCTTTGGTCAATTTCTTTTCTTCCCCCACTCTGACCCAACCTAGGTATCTTTCTGTGCTCTGAGCTCAGTTCTTGTCCATTTTCTCTACCTACTCATTCTAGATTTCATCTAGTCTTTGGCTTTAAATACCACATATTTTTACATGACTCCCAAACTTATTTCCACTGGAATTCTTAACTCATATATCTGTCTACTCCATACCTCCATTTGGATATGAAATTGACTCCTCAAGTTAACAAGTGCAAAAATTCAACACCTTCCCTCTAAACTTGTTCTACCTCAGCATTCCCATCTCAGTTGATGGGAAATAAAGTTACTTGGCATAAAAAAAACTTAGACTGACTCTCTTATACCTAATGTCTAATCTATTAGAAACTCCTACTGACTCTATCTTCAAAATATACCAAATCTAACCTCATCCTCACCACCTCAATCAACGACCACTACCAACCACTCCACTGAGGATACTTCCATTTCTTGACTGAAATATTCCAACAACCTTCTATCTAGTCTCTCTGTTTCAACTCTTGCTCATACAATCAACTCTCAACCCCACAGCCAAAATGACTCATTTAAAATATAAATCAGGAAGCTTTGTGCAGTGGCAGTATCGTAGCCAATGAGGTTTATCCGAGGCACGATTATTGCTAATTAAAATATAAATCAGGTATTTCTCCACTATTCAACACATCCATTATCCAAATGCCGCACAAAGACCCTACATGGGCTGACCACTGTTACCTCTCTACCTCATTTTCCATGACTCTTCCCTTTGCTCTCTCTACTCCAAATGTACTGGCTTCCTTGGTCTTCTGTGAACTCACCAGGGATGCTCTTATCTTACAGCCTTTGTGCTGGTTATTCCCCGTCTGGAAAACTTTTCCCCAGATATAATCATGGCTCATTCCCTTACCTCCTTCAGGTTATTGTTCAAATTTCATCTTCTCAATGAGGTCTATACAGACCACCATTTTTTAAATTGCAACTGTCTTCCACCACACATGCACACACACTCCCAAATCCCCTTTCCTATCCTTTTTTCTTTTTTCATAGCGTTAACACCTTCTAAAATAATATATAATTTATTTGATGCTTAGATATATTCTTTATTGTCTGTTTTTCCTGCAAGTCGCATGGGGGCAGGAACATTTTTTCATTCATTGCTATAGCCCAATCTATCAGAACCAAGTCTGGCACCTTGTAGCTGCTAACAAATACTCCTTGAATGAATAAATTGTACCACTGATGCAGACAAAGCAGATAAAAGAAACATGAAAAATATATTATAAGCAGGACTTGACCATCACTAGTATCTGGAAGATAAAGGGGGTAAAAAATAAAAAGACATGTGGGTTGACATGCATATGTCTAACTTGCGACAGAGGAAGCAAAAACAAACCTGTAGGGAAAAGATCCCAAGTTCAGTTTTGGACATGCAGAGTAAATGACTAAGATATGTCCTTTACTGAGTTTGTCTTACAGCCCAAATCCTGAAGGTCAAAGCCAAGCCTTTCACCTGGTAACTAGTCAGTTTTGAAAGAGGGCTATTTTTGTTTTTGTTTTTGTTTTTGTTATTTTTCATTTCTCTGCAATCTTTTAAAATTTTTAATGTAAATGGAATGCCTTTATTTAACTAACCTTTTGAAATATTTTTGAAAGTTCTTTTTTAAATTATGGTAAAATACATCTTACATAAAATTTACCATCTTTATCATTTATAACTATGAAATTCAGTAGGTTAGGTGTATTCATGTTATTGTGGAACCAATCTCCAGAACTTTTTCATCTTGCAGAACTGAAACTCTATACTCACTAAACAACTTCTAATTTCCACCTTCCCCTACCCCTACCAACTACTATTCTACTTTCTGTCTCTATGAATTTGACTATTCTGGATCCTTCATATAAGTGGAGTCATACACTAATTGTCTTTTTGTGACTTGATTATTTCACTCAGCATAATGGCCCTCAAGGTTCACACATGTGATAGCTTATGTCAAAATTTTCTTCCTTTTTAAGACTGAATAATATTCCACTGTATGTATATACTACATTTTGTTTATCCATTCATCCTCTGAAGGACATTTGAGTTGATTCACCTTTGACTACTGTGGATAATGCTGCTAAGAACATGAACATACAAACACCTCTCCCATTTCTCTACAATCTTGAGATGACTATGGGAAATGTCAGAGATCCTAAGTTGGGGATAGAAAGACTAATGGGAAAGAACTAACATTTTGCCAAAGAACCCTAGAAAATTTCAGAGAAAGATAATCTGGCAGAAGCAACAGCCTTAGACATTATAGATGACTTGTAGATCAACCAGAGGGGACCCCACCCCCCCGCCTTAAATCTTGGTTCCTATAGTCACACAGAGGAGCACCGGCTTCTCATTTTACATTTATAATTGTAAAACTAGATACTACTACTCTCCCCGACCTGGGTGTGATAATGATTTATAAGCTAATATTAGTAGGTATACTTTTAAGATGAAAGACAGAGAGTAACCTTCTTAAATTAAAATAAATTAAAGATAAAACTTGGCAGCATAACCAGTGAATATATTCAACTATTAACTTATCCTTCAGGCAATGCCTTTGTTGGCTTCAAATTACAAAAGCTTTCTCTTTTCAAGATCATTCTTGTCTGCTTAGCAATAATACACATTAAAATTAAAACTGGATAGAAACATTTAGCCAAGAGAGCAAGAAAGGCATTTTTCCTCAAAAAAAAAAAAAAAAAAAAAACAGTGGTTAGCATGTATTTTAAAAACCCTTTACCTAATATTTTATTTTTCCTTTCAAAGAACAACAGGGAAACTAATAGTCCATAAAAGAAAAAGAAAAAAATACACAAAACTCTGACACTATAAAAGAAAACTCTGAAAACCAAGTTCTACCTCAGAATTCAGTTTCAAAGCAATGTTAATACTGATGATGTACATAAAAGTGTGATCTTGTATGATTATATATAATAGTTAACATAAAGTTAAACTCAGCATTTTCCAGCAGTTCTTTTATACTTTTCCTTGTAGTTTATATCCCAAAGAATGTGATACCTGTTTATTATTTTAAATAATAATATAAGTTATTATATTATTACGTTATAAGATAGAGTCTATTAACAGATTTTTCATCAGAGAAATTATAGTATATATCAATTTCCCAACACCTAACGATGCCCAGCTCTTACCAGGTTAGCCAAAAATATTTATAAATGATATGAACAAAAGAACAAATAAGTGAACAAAACCAGTGAACTTGGATTTGGTTTTATATACCATCTTTTCATAGCTGTCACATGATCATCGTGGTTTTGGTGCTAATCAAAATGTGTCAAATTATAAACAAAAATTGTTTCCTGACAGCAATCTATTTTCCCTTATAATCTCCCATGTTAAGTCCTTTTAATTTCAAGAAGATATTTTAGGAGTGAGTAGACAAGAATAAAACTTCTTGCAGAAGCAACACGCATGTTTTGATAATAACATAAACAGATGACTCCTGCTTCTCAATTTATGGTCAAAGACATTTTCTGCTTCTTAGTCAAATGACAGGGAGTAAGATTGGTTGTAAACAGATAGAGATAGAGAACACACCACCCAAAGAAGTCAGAGTGCATCTTAGAAATCAACTAGTTGTAGTCCCTGTCTGATGAAAAAATTTCTTCTATTGCCAGAGGCCCAGAATGTAATTTGGCAGCACCCTGGAAAACTCACTGCTTAATTCTCAATGCAATCCATTCCACTTTTCTGTATACCTCAAAGGACCAGAGAACCCTTCTTTATATGGAGCCAAAAATCTATCTCCACATAACAGCTAACCATGGGTTGTTGTCCTGCATTCTGGAGCCCGAGTCTCCTTCTTACCACTCTTCTAAGGGGTTGCCCCAAATATTAGGAGATGCCTTTATGACCCCTTAAAGGCTAAGAACCTGTCTTTCTTTAGTTTGCTTACATGAAAAATCCCCCTATCTTCTTAGTTATTTTCTTCTGGATGTGTTTGAAGTTTGTTACTCTTAAAGTGTAATAATCTAATAAGGAACAGTCTGATGCACATGGAATAAAGCAGGACTATCACCAAACCTATTCTGTCCTATTAATGTACGCTAAGATCATACTGTGTTTTTTCAAAAGGAACATAAAGTTGTTTATTCTAAGTTATAACTTAAAGATGTTAAATCTTTTTTTTCCTACCCCTACATCGAAGCTGCTTCTTCCCTACTCCATAATACATAGTATTGTATATTATATTAGAAACTTGTTCTCAGTAAATGTTATCTTCTTCTTTTTTTTTTTTTTAAGGTTTATTTATTTATTTGACAGATAGAGGTCACAAGTAACCAGAGAGGCAGGCAGAGAGAGAAGGGAAGCAGGCTCCCTGCTGAGCAGAGAGCCCGATGCGGGGCTCGATCCCAGGACCCTGGAATCATGACCTGAGCCAAAGGCAGAGGCTTTAACCCACTGAGCCACCCAGGCGCCCCTGTTATCTTCTTTTTTTTAAAAAAAGATGTATTTATTTTAAAGAGCGGGAGAGCAGGAGAGAGGGGTGGAAGGAATGGGAAGGAAAGAGAAAATCCTCAAGCAGACTCCCTGCTGAGCACAGAACCCAGCGCCGGGCTCTATTCCAGGACTCTGAGACCATGACCTGAACCGAAGTCAAGAGTCAGTCACTTAATGGACTCAGCCACCCAGGACCTCGGTAAATTTTATCTTCATGACCAAGCCCATCATCCCACTATGTCTGAACCTTTTTAGACCTATCTCTATCACCTAATAATTTTAGTCATCCTCCCCCTACAAATCTGATCAGTGTGCCAACTATCTTTTCCTTTAACGTTTTGTTTATATATTATATAACATGAAGCTGAAGACAGATTCCTATAGTATCCCAGAGGCTTCCTTCTAGGTTAACGCTTTTTCTATTAAATAACTCCCTCTCAGATGGTTCTTCAACCGGTTACATATCAATATGATTGTGTTATTACATCATATTATTCTCACCCATCTTGTCCACAATGATATCAAGATGGGCCATGTCAAAAAGCTGCAGGGGCATCTGTCTTCAGCTCAGGTCATGATCCTGGGGTCCTGAGATCTCGGAGCTTTGGGTTGGGCTCCCAGCTCAGTGGTGAGCCTGCTTCTCACTCTCCCTCTGTCCCTCCCCCCACCCCCACAGAGGCTTGTGCTCTCTCTCACTCTGTCTTTCCGTGTCAAATAAATAAATAAAATCTTTTTAAAGAAAGCTGCAGAAAAATTCAGATACTGGTATCTTGTGATTAATAGTCTAATGACCCTTCCAGAGAAGAATGAAATTAGGTTAATCTACCATAACATTTTTTATAAACTCAGGCTGGCTCCTAGAGATCAACATCTTCCCTCGGAGTACTCAGCAACCATCTGCTAAATCATCTAACCTAGAATTTTACCGAGGAGTCCCTCCAGATTCACCAGCTGTAGGGATCAAGAAAGAGAGAGAACCTACAGATGATATTGCCTTAGGCTCAGTGATTTGTTCCCTCTCTTCCACCTCCTACCCCTTCCAAAGTTTCATCTCCAGGGATTCTGACCAAGCTGCACACAGAAGCACAGGGGAAAAGGAAACCAACAAGGGCTTTTCCAGATTTAAGTGTCCTGTTCCCAGTTCCTGTTCCCAGCAGCCTTTCCCATGTTCTTTATATCAATAAAGAGAAGCAACCACTATCTACTAGTTTTGACTTATCTGTACTACTTTTCTTCTCCATTAGTATATGGTATAGAGTTAACTATCTTGAAATGGTTATTATTAAGGCTTCACTTTCCACCCTCTCTGAAAAGAAACAAATGCTAAAATTTTAACACAGCCATAGTCTGTGAGCAAGGAGGAGAGTAGCTTGAGATGCAGCTACATGATCATTGACATTATACATATTTATAGGCTTTTAGCTTAAAAATATCCCAAAGTACTTAGCAGTAAAACATACTATACCATTCTTCAGTTAAAAAACTCAAAGAATCAGTGCTTAGTTCTTAAGCAGTAATCATGCCCAGTAATTGTGTGTGACAGATCAGAATTTAAAGTGAGAAATTTCATAGTCAATTAAAAATGAAGAAAAAAATAAAATACATTTTTCCTACAAAGATAGTTCTAGCATTTGTTAAGAAGTTTCATAACTTTAAGCATTAATTCAGTCTTTTAAATCTTTCAGGTTAATATTTGGGAAATATTTCTGAAATTGCAATTCACTTAAATATTTACTGAGTTTTTACCATGGCCCTATGCTACACATGTTTCTATAGGGTCCTGTCATTAACAACAAGTTTCCGACCATAGAGGACATCTTCTTAGCAAGTAAAGAACTGGTCATATGACAAAGAGAAGCCAAATTCAGACTAAAAGTGCATGAAATGCTATGCTTCCTAATGATATCCTCAAAATGGCCACTGGACTTGAAAGATTTTGTTTGCTTATTCATTTTTGCTTTTGCTTTTTGCCTGACTGTCCCATTAGGAACAGTGACAAAATTAATTAAATGGTGTTAAAAGTCTAATCACTACACCTGGCTACTATTTCAAAAGAAAGAATCATTTTGTAATTTCCTCTGGAAAATTAGAATCAGGTTCAAACTTAAGAATGTTTCATAGGTGAGGCATATAACAGCCTACACTGGGAAAAATTCAGGGTTAGGCATGTAAATGCAAGCAGAGCAGGCAATTTCAAAGAAAGACATTTTATCCTCAAGGCTAAGGCAATGGCATAATACAGGAAATTCCAAAGGAAAGTTCTCCCTGCAATTGTGGCCTTATAGTAGGGTTGCCGATCAACCCACACTACCTTCTACCCTAGCAAGAATTAAGTCA